>NC_066875.1:31304239-31604239 GCF_022985175.1 Labeo rohita | reverse complement strand
AAAATATTAAAAATATTAATATAAAAGATATTTGAGGTCAGTGAATGATAGGTGAGCGTCTGGAAGTCTTGCCTGATGTACTATATTACCACATAGACTAGCCGTTAACGTTCTGTCCGCCACAGACTGCAAGACTTCCGCACTTCCTGTGGATTTTTTTTTCTTTTATAAAATTTTGGTCAACCAGGTCTCTTCTCGTCAACTATTAGAGGCCCTAAAATACTTGCGCATATCTATGATAAGTGGCAGTGAGTGGCAGATCACATGCAACAGCGATCATGAGTCCGGGCAAACAAAAAAAAAAAATAAAAAATTGTGGTAACTGTTCATTGATCATAATCTAGGTAAAATATTAAATTTTAGGTCATATTGTCAAGCCCTGCTCAGGATATCGAATGGTTATAAATTATATTTACATTTGATATTCATAAATAAATAATAATAAAAATGAATAATAATTCTATACAACGGGGAAATAATTGCATGTGTCACATTGGGCTTTCTGCTTTGGACAGCTTATGTTGATTATAATGAGAGTCATCTAGTTTTGTTTTGCTTCTGTCTAGACAGACTTCACAAACTTTTTGTGTTAAAGAAATTATCCCACTCCTGGCCTCAGATGTTTGTAGTTCTTGGTTTAAGATGATCAGTTGCAAGGGGAAGCCCACCATTTTCTTGAGTGCCATTTTTCTCACAGTAGTAATTTAAAACAAACAAAAAAAGTATGCTGTTTTGCTTTTTTTTATTGTTTTGAAACATGCTTTTCCATGTACTTTCAAAAGTTTGGGGGCATGATCTTTAATGTCTTCGAAAATGTTTATTACCCTCACCAAGGCCTTATTTATTTGATCAAAAGTACAGTGCAAACATCAATATTGTAAAATAATAATATAATTTAAAACAACTGTTTTCTATTTTAACATGTTTTAAAATGTTAATATATTTTAAAATAATCATTGACGAAGAGTTGTCAGCAGCCACTGCAAGTGTTTAGTGTCACATGATCCTTCAGAAATCATTGAAATATGCTGATTTGGTGCTCATTTTTTAAAATATTTAAATATTTATTGGTGCTTAATATTTGGAAACTGTGAAGCGTTTTTTTCAGGATTTTTTGAATACGAAGTTTAAAACAACAGCATTTATTTGAAAACAGAAATTTGTGATTATTAATATACTGTTGGTTTTGATTCATTTAATGTATCCTTGCTGAATAAAATTATTAATTTCTTTCAAGGGAAAAAAATATTACTTGCCTCAAAGGCAAGGTAAATGTCCGTTTACATAAATATGAGCTCTGAATTACATATGTGTATGTTCTCTCTGTATCATATTTAAAAATAAAAAAGACAGGGTGGTTGGGACCCTGACCTGAAGCCAGGAAATTGTTAGCATTTCACACTGTAAATATTTGAGTGATAATACTTATATGTTATTAGTATAGAATTATGCACTCCTACACACATGCTCTGTTATTATATGTGGGGAAGGCCTAATTATTCCTGAATATTAATTATATACTGTAGTGGTGGAGGGAATTAATCTAGCTTTAGCTGCACCTCATTAACTCTGGCTGTCTATCTTGGGCCACAGAACAGCCATTGTGGGGCAAAATGTTGCCTGTAAGGGGCTTGGGAATTCCTTTGAGTGAGCTCGGACTGGTCACGTGACCCTCGGCTGGGAGGCCTGTCCGGGGTGACTGCTGTTTCTGTGGGTCTGTGATATAAGCAGAACCAAGGTGTCCTATTTATCCCCCTCTTTCCCTTCTCACTCATCATTTTGCCCCGTCCTTCTTTTGTTTCTGTTTTTTTCACTCTCACTCTTAAACACACACTGACAAAGGGACCCCCTGCTGAATGAGACTGTTGTTGTACAGTTACACATCATTGTGCTTCTGTATGCGTGCGTGTTTTGCATCACAGATTCTGGCTGTGGAATTCAGATGTGGGAACAGCCTTGGTTTGGTCGTTAGCTCAGAGCTAAGAACGTGGACATTGCACAACAACACGCTATCTAATAAATAAGACCACCTCCCTCTGTAGACAGACTTAACTTTATGACTGTATTTTCAGTTTTTCCTCCTGTTTATTTTTGACATCATTTGCTCATGTTTAAAAGTTTAGGGTCAGTAAGATTTTTCTTTTAAAGAGACTAATACTTTTATTAAATAGGGATGCATTAAAGTGACCATTTATAATGTTACAAAAGAGTTCTATTTCAAAATATGTATCGCAGTTTCCACCAAAATATTAAGCAGCACAACTGTTTTCAACATTGATAATAACAAGTAATGTTTTTTGAGCAGCAAATCAGCATATTAAAAATGATTTCTGAAGGATCATGTGACACTTAAGACTTGACTAATGGCTGGTGAAAATCCAGCTTTGTAGAATAAAATAAATGTAGATGTATATCTGCAAAAAAAAAAGTAGATAAATAACAGTTAATTTATTTTTATATTTTTTCACAATTTTACTGTTTTCATCTAAATGAGCACAAAATACCTTCTTTCAAAAACATTTAAAAAGCTTACTAACTCAAACTTTTGACTGGAAATGTATTTATATAACAGCATTTTCATATTTTCATGAATTAATGCTCTATATAATTCACAACTTAAAAGTATTTATTTTTTAATTAAGTATAGAAGTGTGTTTTTGCTTCCATATTTTACAATTTGCAACTTTTATTTCTTGTAACTGTGTCTTTTTATCCTGTAATTCTTTTTTTCTTCATATTTTACTCTGAGGCAGACATAGAAAATATTAAAAATGTGTAATTATAAAGAATCTTTTATTTTGCTGCAGAGATGAACAAAACAAGCAAACATAACTTCAAAGGTAACAGATCTGAAAGGTTCAGATTTGGTCTGTCAGTAGCAAACCTAAATGTGAGTTTGTTTGTGTTTTTACATTTGATTCATAATTAATATCATTTATAGCATACATATTTTACACATTTCCGGGATTGCTGGCTTAAATGATGGCTTTGTTCTTTCAAGTTTTTTATCTCCAAATTGTCAATATTTAATGATTAAAAATGGTTATAAGAAAAGTTTTTTTTTTTTTTTTTTTTTTTTTTTTAGACAAACATCATCACAATGTTGGAGAGAGAATGAAAGAGAAAGAGAGTGTGAAGGGCCTTGGCTTCTTATCAGCACATTCCTACCCTGTGGAATTGTGTGTGTGTGTGTCGGGCAGATAACTCTGTGAGTGCTCATTGGGTCAGTGCAGCGCTGATTTAAAAACTCCTGTGGCAAGGCCGGAATCTGCGGCCTGGTTATCGTCCCTGACCTGCCAGCGCTTTGCCACTGCAAACTTAAAATATAATGAGTGTGTGTGTGTGTGAGTCAAAGTGAGAGAGAGATTATCCAGTCGGTGCATGCGTCTTTACCATTGTGCTTTGACCTAGGAGGTTGTTGAGGGGTGGGTGAACTGCTCTTGAAGAAGTCTTACACTTTAGTGAGTATACAAGAAGACGTACTTGAAGGGTTATTTGCTGTCAGCTCAGAGATGTTTGGTTGAGTTCAGATGACCTTGCTATGAGGGTGTCTGCAAAACACTATGGCAGTAAAGGGTCAGTGTGCATGTTCACAAGTTCAGCGCTGAATGGTTGAATGCTGGGAAAGAGAAGGTCTTATCAGAGGGTCGTGCTTGTTTAAACACATAGCAGTTAGCGGGAGAACTCGTGGACATTTAAGGCTGTACTACATGAGATCTTTTATGCAGTTTTGTCAAATTTGAGATGTTTTTTAGAACTTGTATATGTAGCAAGACTCTGCAGGTGCTGGCGGATCTACCAAAATGTTCACATTAGATTATTACGCAAATCGGGAAACCTTATTAACATGCCAGACAGAAGAGGTGTGAGCTGTTCAGTGTCCTATACTTGTATGTTAGTGGTTTGCTGGCCTTTTCCTGCTGATAATGGCCTTTCTCAGGCTGTGAGGACCTTTAAGAGAAGCATGGTGGAGATTAACTTTTTAATCCTAGCGCACAGGATTAGAGGTTTTTATATTTTTATTTCTACTTCGTCTTTGCACGTCAAACATTCAGTCTGTTTGCTGTGGTAGTAAAACATGACAAAATGGTCTTGCAGTTAGTGTTTGTTGTGATTCTTTCTTAAGGGCTTTTCTTCTAGATTTTTTCACTACCATTCAAAAGTTTGGGGTTGGTAAGGTTTGTTTTTAAGGAATGCAAGGCTGCATTATCTTTTATAAAGTTAAAAATATTTTATACATTTCTTATAACATCAAAAATGTATTTACTGTCACTTGATGCATATAATGCATGCTAGCTGAAGACATTAATGATATTAATTTGTTAACATAAAAATAAATGAATATCAAACAAACACAAAACTTTTGAATGATCTTTGATCTACATCTGCAGTCTGTTTCTTTAAAGGTGATTTTTAAAATTAGTTATGATAGCTTATTAGTGTTGATAAATTGCTCTATTCAAAAACTGTAGATGACTTTACAGGGCCCTATGAAATCCATTGTATTTTTGCGAAAATTCATTCCCCCCCAGTTTTCTGGACTCTGTTTTAATAGTTAAATTAAAAATATGAATAATTATTTTAAATCATGAAACTTTGAAACTTACACAATTTAACAAAAATTGCATTTGAAATATGTTTGAAATATTGAAATACCTTTTTATATATTAAATACATTTTTTTTTTTTTTTTTTACATTTACTTTTTTCAAATTCTGTTTTACATTAATTCTGGATTCCATTTTCATTATGTTTTAGTAATCAAAAGCATCTCTAAATAATTAAAAATGAATTTATTATTATTTTATTAATTACTTTTATTTTTATTTATTTATTTATTTTTCAGAAATACTGTGTTGTGTATTTACATTTTTTCTGGTAAATAAATTGTGGTAAAAAAATTGTTGATAAATGTTTCTTAAATAATGTTTCATAATAATTGTATTAGTAATAGTAGTAGTACTATCATTACATTAACTATATATATTTCTGTTATAGTTTATTCAAGTTAAACCAAATTTTATTTTGACGGGTTGCTGTGAAGACCTTTAGTTTCTGTTAGTATGATATGACAATGGTTTTTCTCAAAACTAACAGTCAAATGCACATGAAGTGACTCTAAGAGCAGCTCTAGAGATTATGTTTGTGTTCATATACTCATATATTAAAGTGGCAGAGGCTGAAAACACTGCAAGCGTCACACATGCTTCAGTATGTGTGTAGTAAATAAAAGTGCAGGTCTTTGCCATTCATTCACACAGAGATGCGCCGAACATATATGATTCATATTTTAACAGCATTTTTTACAGCATAATATTTACAGACACTAGTCTGTATTGTGTTTTGATTTAAGTGTACTGACCTACTTTTGATTTGTTCATCCAAAATTGGGCAAGTTTTGTTACATTCCATGTTATATAGTAAATTCTATTATGACTGGATTCTGCAATTCCTTCTGTGTTTTCATCATAGAGCCCTGCTTTACCTGTTTACAATGTCCCATCTGCAGTCTCAAACTGAATGTGATTTTGACAGTGTTTGGGAAACCTGATGGCTCATTTTGTACTCATCGCAGTTGTTTCTCTTGTAGTGGTACTGGAATTTCAAACATAATTTTTAACATTGTCCTAAAACAACCATATGAATGAATGTGAGTTTTAAGGTTAAGGTAAGGATAATGGAAGAATCAAGGGTAAGGATATGGAAGGGTTCAGAAAGGTTCAGAATAAAACTGTTGCCTCTGGTCTTTATCAGCTTTTGTGTACTAGATTGACAGATTCAGGAAGTCTATACTACTGCAATTTGAGAGTGTGTTTTCACTGAGGTCCACGTGCGCAACTGCCTGAAGGGTGCTTCATCCACTGGGAGTCAGCAAGACAAGCAGATAAAGTTGCCATGGTTACGCTTCCTATTACGACATCATGAGGACACCGCTGGTGTGTTGTTCCACAGGAGGTGCCGGCTTCTGATTGGCTGACAGTGATCCTGCATGCTTTAAATTCGTAAGCTTCTGAAGCGCGACAGAGGCAGTGGCAGCAGCCTCATCCCGTAGGCCAGCCTTTCTGTTTACTGTCTCACTCACTCTTTCTTTCTCTCTCCCGCTCATTCACGGCTGCCACGGGCTATTTTTAAACTTTGATTGTCAAGAACTGCTTAACCAGATTAGACGTCTCTCTGTTTTTCTCTGTCTGTCTCTCAGTTTCTTCCCCTTGGCATAATGTGGTTATTATGGTATGTCCCAGGCTAGTTTGCTTTTAACTTTACTATTGTTTGGGTGCAAAGATGCTTTGTTTTGACCCCGAAAATCTAAAGCAGCACATTTAAAAGGATAGTTCATCCAAAAATACATTTCTGTCTTTTACTCTTACTCATGTCGTTGCAAACACACAAAACAAGTTATTGTAAATAATGTTGGTGTTTGGTTTGGACAAAAACACTGAGATATTTCTCAGAATATCTTCTTTAATGTTCTGCACGTGAAAATAAGTCAAACAGGATTGGAATGACATGAGGCTTTGTAAATAGTGAATGAATTTTTTATCCCTCAAACCTACTGCCAGGACTCAATGTCTCTAAGGCCAGGGCTGTGACACCTACATTGGCTTTTTGAGCTTAGTCAGTGGGAAGGACAGAGTATAAATGGGCAGATTGTTAAGATTTAATACACGTCTTTAGATTTATGGACTGCAGTGGCTTCTCTCTTGTGCTTTACTTGCTAAAGGTGAAGAAAACCAGCTGAAAATGGCAGAACGGGAGATTGGACAATGGTTGTCCTTGTCATTCTCTCATAGTCTTTTTAAAATTCTTCACCATCATGATATGATCTCATAGTTCTAAGTAACTGTTCTTTGCTTAAACACCTTCACCATCTTTGATCTCGTAGTCCTAAGAAACTGTTTTTTAAAGGTTTGAACAGTCTTTGCTGTTTGCCACCAAATCATTATTTACTAGGAGTTGTGGGTCACGGGTACTAAAATGATTTGCATAAGCTAACCTTCCTGTTTCTCTGGAAAAGAGCTGTTCACAAGTCACCAGAGTAAAGATCTTGAAACGGGATCTCTGCTTAAGAATTTGCAAATTGTGTATTGTAATTATTTTTTAGGGGTGGGAGAAAAAAAACAATTCCCCGATGCATCGCGATTCTCTCTTCAACGATTCTGAACAGATTCGGAATATTTCAGAGCTGATTCTGAGATGGGGATATTTTCCCGCATGTGACACGTGTGCGCGGTGTGGTGGGCTTCATTGCACGGAATTTGCCCTGTGAAAAACGGCTTTGACAGCGAACGCGGAAAGCGCTGTGGCAAAAGTTCAACTATTTTGAACAAAAGTTCAACTATTTTGAACTTTAAGCGTGGCCAGCGCAGCTTGCGTGCCAGTAGTACGCTCCACTGCACGTGCGCTTTGGTCGACGCAGAAACAAGCCATCTTCTCACGACGCAATCAATTGAAATTATTTGGTTTCATAGCACAGCGCAGTGCTTTCCACGTTCGGTGTGAAAGCCGCTAGACACGTGTGCATTGCTTGACAGTGTGTGCTTCCACCTGCCGTGTTTTACTTTAGATTTGCATTCATTAATGGCGTTTGGAATGCAGTACTATTAGATGCACAAAACTCGCGCACTGACGGACGTTCATGTGCGCTTTGTGTTTGTTGTCCTGAAGATCGATTGCGGCTGCAGTTAAATGCACTTGCATTTTCAAATACTTTTATACGAAATTGATGTTCACACAGTCAGTTATGTTTTCAGAGCAGGACAAAAACATCTGATATATCGAAATAGATCTGTGCATTAGTGTGAATACAGTCTGTTAAAGCTGTCACTGTCTATGATCTCATCAGTAATAATCAAACGGCAATATTTGCTGAGGAAAAAAGAAAAACCCATAACTATTGTCTGAAAACTTTCGGATAATTAAAGAACACTTATTTTAAATAAGATTAGACGTCTTTTAAAGAACTCTTATTTTAAATAAGTGATTGTTTTAAAAAGTAGCCCGTTTATATAATAAAAATAAATTTGCTATAAAATGAATATAAAAATGTAGCCACGGGCAGTAATATTGTTGATAATGAAAATTGAAAATGAATCATGAAACCAGTGAAGATTCACACCCCTACTTTTAAGATGGCAGCACTGACATACAGAGATTCCAACTATAAACAAAAAACAAAGAAACTGCAATTTTGGTTAAAATGTAAGGTTGTAAAGATGTATTTGCACAGCAGAATAATTAATTGGGGAAAAACGTAGATCAAGAATCATTTTGAAATCGGATCGTGACTCCCAGAATCGGAATCGGATCGTGAAGTGCCTGAAGATTCCCACCCCTATTATTTTTTTTATGTTAGACATTTTTACATGTTTAAAATATTTTAACACTATATTTTTGACATGCTATTGTATATCATTAGCACAATGAACGGGAAGCCGACTGCACAGAGAATCATAGGTTTGCAGAACAGATGCACAGAGCTCTTCTGAATCCAACTGTTAAAGGATTACTGCGTTTAAGATGGATTTGGGCTGTGTGTATGCATGCCAGTGTGTTATGAGTGCGTGTCTGTTTAAGCTAGTGGCTGTTTGAAGGGAGAGAGAGCGTTTGTACAGCTTTTCAGGGCACAGCCCAGGGACCAAAGCAGATTGTGAAGAAAAGGGGAAAAAATATGGAAAGATCATGTGACCTTAGCATGTTTTAAAAATAACACAGGAGAACGGAAAATAATCCTGCTGACCCACAATATAGGTTAGAGAAGCTGTGCTTTATGTAGGATTACATCAGCAAATTGCAGAAACAAATGTACCAATATCCAAGCACCTGGTCTGTTTGTGTGTGTTTTGCTTAAATTTAGAGGATTTCATAGAATCATAGTGCTGTTGTGTCAGTGAACTGACAATGCTGATGACATCACAAGAACGTGGACAATCCTAAATGCTTCAGTAGTAACAAACAGGGAAGCACATTTCACCTTTTATTTACATTTTATTTGTTAAAACAACTACTGTAATTTAATTATCATAGGTACTTTTGAATGAACTTCAGTGAAGAAGATGCTTTTTAGAACCAGATGGTGGTGTGATGACAACTACCTCCAGGGGCTAATGAGCAACGCTAACCAGCACACCGTGACTTTTTCTATAAGATCTACAGCTGTGATGGTTCATGTTGTCCTTGAGCTTGTGATCTCAACTGCAGTGGAAGAGGATGGGAGCATGTCCCAGAAACAAAGGATTAATTACAGCGATTGGGCGAATTGATGATCCTAGGTGGCTGTTCGCTCAATCCTGGGTTACTAATCCTGGAAATGAACTTGATAGTGGTGATCTGGCGTTCAGTCTCAATGTTTGTTGAAATTAATTGTTAAAAACACAAACTACAATTCAAAAGTTTGGGGTTTGTACGATTTAAAACATTTTCTATCCACCTTCTTTTTTTTTTCCGAGACGACAGATGCTGAAATTTAGAGATACTAGTCCATATCATGATTTGATTGAAGTATAATGACCTACTTTTGATTAATTAATTCAAACTTTGACAAATTCCGTGACATTCCGCGTAATACAGTAAATTCTGTTTTTATAACTGGATTCCGCGATTCCCTCCGTGTTTTCTGCATTGTGGAAATCATAGGGCCCCATCTAAAGCAAGAAAATCTTTGTCTATCAAAAAAGGTGTTGTTCAATATGCTGCCATATTGAGTATTACAATTTCTCTTATTTATTTTTTAGTGAGGGCTCCATGTCCTCCTTATTGCACCATCTGTCTTTATTCCATCTCTATCCATTTCAAGCTGTAATCAAAAATCCATTTGCTGTATTATTAGAATGTCAGACCAGCATGTGAGTTGGGCAACACTTGGACGCTAGAGAAAGCTCTGATGGAGCGTTTGATGGATAGGATTGCGTAAGATCTTGAGGGTGTAGGAGAAGCCAGGTCAATTTAAAATCAAGTTGGATTTCTGAAAGCACTTAAACTCCCATTGGTTTACATTACAGTGTATTGCATTTAGTTTTAACTTTTAGTTGCATCACTTCTGCAAATTTGCATTTGAAATCAGCCAATTGGTATGATTTATGTATAACGTAGTGTCTAAACCCATAGAGCCTTAAATAAAGTGATCTTTTGCGTGAATGTGTGTGTGTGTGTGTGTCCTTGTAATAAACACACATGCTGCAGTCCACTGCAGTAGACAGCGTGAATGTAAAGAAGCTGCTGGTGTGTGTGTGTGTGTGTGTGTGTGTTTTGCAGCTGTAGGTAGCAGACTGCACACAGTCCTGAGGCTGAGCGTGAGCAACGGTGTCTCATTTCCCCCATCACTATCACCCCCACCACGTATTGTGGGTGTGTTTCTCTCTCCCTCCCTCCTACGATCTCTCTCTCTCACACACAAGCGTAAACCACACGTACAGAAGAAGAAGCTGTGAGGAACTACTACTGCAGTGGGAATTTTTTTTCTTTACACGAAGCAGGATATCATCTCTCTCTGCCTGACGCAAGTGTATATCCATCCTAAGAACATGTGGAGTTCCTGCCTGTCATTCTAATGAGGGATCTTTAGCATGCTGGAGGAACAGGCTCTGTGCTCACGCACTGCTGCCGGCCACCTGACTCTTTCTGTGTGGATTTACATTAAGCGGACAAGTGCACAGTAGACCCCTGCAGTCTATATGGATCTTGACCGAGGCGAAGAGATGCATGGAGAGACACACAGATCTTTGTTTTTATAACCTTATTCAATCAACTCCCGCCAAACTGTGAGTGTTCCACTCTGCAGCAGAGAGGATTATGCCATTTCCCACATGCAACAATGTTTGTACTTGAATCTCTAAATGGGTTGCACAGAATTTGTGAATGTTCTCGCGTTTCATAATTCAGGTCAGAAATCCTGAAATTAATAAATCTGTTTGTGATATTTGAGAATTAAAAAATGCTAGTGGCTTGTCCTTAGAAAACATCTGCATTGTGTGGCATCTTAGGGCACGTGAAGTCGTCAGATTTACTGATCGCTGTTTGTGCTTTGCAGGATTGGCTGCAGTAAAGGTGGCCTGTTTTGTAACTAAGGCTTGATTACGCTGTCAACAAATTGTGTTTTGTCTTTAGATCATATCATGTTGCATATGCATGGCCATCAGAAAACATGTGGTTGGTCACTTTCAGTTGTGGTTTTGATACATATGATATCTGAGAATTTCTCTGATTCTCATCTTATTCATGATTGTTTTAAACATTGTTAGCCAGCGTGGTTTTAAGAGGCTTGGTCTGCTGTAAAACAATTACTTGACACTCAGGTAAAAGTAGTGAATGCTTTGGAATTTCTACGTGTGAATCATTCAGGGCACTCCCACGATGGCAGCATTAGGATACTGTGCTGCCCCTAATAACCCTGATTCAGAAGGAGGGGTGCGCGCCCGCCCCTTTTTGAACCAACTATTATAAATATGTCCATGTCATCTCATCCAAGATGTTCATGTCTTTCTTCAGTCGAAAAGAAATTAACACATTTTTGAGAAACATTCCAGGTTTTTTCTCCATATATTGGACTTTAATGTTGACTAACGGGTTGAAGGTCCAAATTGCAGTTTCAATGCAGTTTCAAAGGTCTCTACACAATCCTAGGTGAGGATTAAGGGTCTTATGTAGCAAAATGATCGGTCGTTTTCTAAGAAAAATACAAATTTATATGCTTTTTAACCACAAATGCTAGCGTTGCACTAGCTCGACCTCACAAATCATGTAATCTCGCACATGTGACGTAGGCGGAAGTACCGACCCAGTGTTTAAAAAGTGAACGTGGAAAGAGTCAAACGGCATTTACAAAATAGGTAAAACCACAATGTTGGACGATTTTGAAGTTGGAGGAGAAAATGAGATGAGTTTTTTACCCTACCCTACTATTATGAATCAGAGTACGCAGACGAAGAACAAACATGGATGACTTTTCTAATGTGATTACGCAATTCTTTATATATATATATATATATATATATATATATATATATATATATATATATATATGTATATGTATATGTATATGTATATATGTATATGTATATGTATATGTATATGTATATGTATATGTGTGTATATGTATGTATTTTTTGTTTTGTTGTTTTTTTTTAAGAAAATTTCCTGTCATTTTACTAGATAAGACTCTTATTCCTCAGCTGGGATCGTGTAGAGCCCTTCGAAGCTGCATTGAAACTGCAGTTTGGACCTTTAACCTGTTGGCCACCACTGTAATCCACTATATGAAAAAAAAAATCCTATAATGTTTTCCTCAAATGTTTTAATTTTTATTTCAATATTATTTTCTTCTCCTTAATATAGTAAAGCACTAAAGGCTTAATACACAAACAATTAGAAAAAAACATAGAGCTCAGTTTTTAGAGCCTAGTTTTTTTTAACAGTAGTGAATGTCTTGAGTTTATTTAAGTAAACAAAAAATCAGGATTAAACCTCTCTGTCTTCAGTGCACTCAGAAACTGCTGACAGGCTCTGTCCCAAATACCCTCTAAGCCCTTGTAGCCCTTTTTCAGGTCCATGCTTTGAAAATGAAAATGTCACACAGAAAACACATAGCAGCTACCAAAGGGGAAACTCATGTACACCCTTAAGAGTCATAAAAAGACAAATGGGACAGTGGCTATAGTAAACATGTCTTTGCTTTTGATTCATGTGCTCAATTTATATCTATGCTTTCTCTCTGAACTTAGAGGATAGTGTGTAGTTTGGTCATTACATGTATAATTTAAAAAAAAATGTTGTAATTATTCATAGTTTTTTTTTTTTTTTAAATGATGTGTACAACATTGTGTTTTGTTTTCAGCGTTGTTGGGCAATTCAAGGCAATCTAATCCCATAACGGCTTGGGTGTTTTCTTTTAAAGTTGAAAAATACTCCCTGCAAACAGGAAGGAGCTTCCTGCAGTAAATTCCAGCTCTTGGTTGCGTCCTGTCCAGTCCAATCAGAGCTCCGCTCACACGCTGGTGTCAACGGTCGACTGTTCCTTCCTAAACACACAACTTTCTTACGACAGGCACACAGATTCTGTATTCTATTTCAGTACAGTAGTTTGTTTTAGGCTCTACAGCATGAAAATGCACAAAACAGAAATGCGCTTAGAAACCGAAATATATTCATGAACATCCTGCCAACAGCTCAGCTGTTTATCCCAGAGTTTGTCCCAGAGTAAGGCTAATGGATCATTTCCTGTTCAAAGCAGAAAGGACATGGTCAGCACCTTCACCGACAGGAGATTTAACCAGAAATGAGCTTTAATGTTTAGAAGGGAAACAAAGACTGAAAAATGCTCTTTAATTGAAGCAGAAGATGGCAAGATTTCTCTTGCATGTCTTACCGTAATTTTTTTATTTGAAGTCTGTAATTTGTGCTTTAATGTGGGAAATAGACAAGCGTGTGCATTTGTGTGTGTGTGGCTTCGGTCATGCTGACTTTTGCATCATCAATAATAGATTAGTGGTTCAGGTTGAAGTCTCTTTCGCAGTTCTAAGTAACGGCTCTTACATCTGCTGTTTATTGTCTCCTCCACACTAACACACTTCTCAGTCTTCTTTTTTGAGATGGCTCTAATTTCAGTGGTTGTAGCAGCTGAGAGGTTTCACAGAAAAGCAAGCCAAGCTCTGTTGTGTTAATATACGTGTATTTATTTGATGCAGGCGTGAGAACGAGCTAGCTGGAATGTTGTTTGAGAGAGTTCAGTTTACACACACTGGTACATCTGGACCTTAATGTTGCATTGCAAACCGGTCAGTATTGTTTGAAACATTTAGCAGAAACCTGTATTTAGACTGTAAATTATAGCTGTGCAGTTTTAGTGCGTATTGAGGGGTCTAATGACCGGGACACTCATTATTTAACAGCTACGAGTGCCACAGCTCGCTAGCAAACTCCCTGCTTATTGACATCAACATCCAAGGCGCTGCTAACCAGCAGTTGGTTTCTGCATCAATTTTATCGACCCAGAGAGAGTAGTAGTAGTACACCTTTTAAGCTGCCTGCCCATTTTAGTGAAGCTCTTGGCCCAGAAAAGATGGCTGCTGATTTACTAGAAAGCCTCTCAGTTTCACCTGGCTGTCAGAGCTCACTATTAGCTGCCTATCTGGTCTCTTTGAACCCCTACTCTCTTTTTGGCAGGTCTGAGGTCTGCTTGAAACAAAGACTCTTTTTAGTGAAGGAACGATTCTTTGGCTCTGAGCGGGGCTGCCAATGTCTGCCCTTTGTTTCTTGGCGCAGCACTACTTCAGCTAGGCCTTAGGCCTGAATAAACGTGAATGTATAAATATACCCAGGCGCACTTGCGCACAAAAAGACTTATTGTTTGCTGCCGCTTGTAGGGAATTATTAGATCACCACTGTGTTTCAGACTCTTGTTTTTCTTTAGTCTTGCAAAACGAGGTCTTGTTTTGATTTGCCTTCAGGAGATTTAATTTGGCTGCAAAAAGAATTTACGTTTGTGTGGGCTAGACAACTTTTTGGGTGAAAAATCTAATTTAGCAAGAACAGTGTGGAATTTAAATTTCAGGTTGGTCAAATCTGCAGAGGTTCCTCTTAAGGAGTGTTTTAGGAGTCAGGTTTTATCTCTGTTGAGCTCACACCGATCAGATTTCAGAACGGTGTGTTTACTCTGAGCTCTGTGTTGTTGTGATTAATTAAAAGATAATCTCATCAGATTAGAGAATCAGAAGTGCTTAGACTGACTCATATAAATGACTCATATAAATGGCTTCTAGCATTGTGGAGTGACTCTCCTGTCTGACTGTTACCTGACCACACACGCTCCTGATAATTGCAGTTTATTTGTACGTTTTCTCAGAAAAGGTGAGATCCCAGGAGTTTAAAGGGATAGTTCACTCAAATGAAAGTTGGCATCAGTTGGTTACTCCCATGTCTTTCAAAGCCCATAAGTCTGTCATTCATCTTTAAAACAAAAATTTCTGCATTTAATTAAAGCTTATGGAATTCTCCATTCCTCCATTGAAGGCCCATTACACCAAAACGTTGGTGCTTTTAAATGTTCATAAAGACATTGCAAATGTAATTTGAACATGGTAATCTTACATTTTGAGCAGATGTAATATAGGATTGTATGTAATTACTGACTGATGGTACAAAGCAGCACAAATGTGCTTGCTTGACGCACAAGAACTAATGAGGTTTGTTCTCTCGGGTTTTGTGTTTCGAAGATGAACAGAAATCTTATGGGTTTGCAACAACATGAGATTGAGTAAATTATGACAGAATTTTCAAGTGAACGATCCCTTTTGTTAATAGATCAATGAAGACTAGAAACCTGTCATTCATTTGAGATTTATGTAAATGTTAGGTGTAAACTGAGCCAGAGATGACGACTGTAGCTTTGGTAATTTTGGGTGCTTGGCCACATATTATAATATTTGCTGCTGAATGATATGTCATTGATTATCATTTAACAGCTAGCTGCTTAGGGCAGTAAATGTTTGTTAGTTTGTTTGTTTTTCTGGATATTGTCCCTTCATTATTTTTCAAAATTACTGAAAGACATCTTAATGGAATGGGTAACTGGAACCAGAATCATAAAAATTGCTTAAAGGATAATTTCACTCCCAGAACAAAAATTTCCTGATAATTTACTCCCCCTCATGTCTTTTAAGATGTCTGTCTGTCCTCAGTCAGAACGGTTAAAAAAAAAAAGAAAAAAAAAAAACAGATAAAATGCTCATGAAGAAACTTCAGAACGGTTCTGGAAATGTTTTTGTGTCAAGTCCTCATTTGGCGAGACGGCACACACTGAAATCACCGCGAGCAGACACACAGAACATGAGCGATTCATATTTAGAAAGTCTTTCTGCTTAATATTTGAAGAGACTAGTCAATATCACGATTTGATTTAAGTGTAATGACCTACTTTAGATGAATTCATCCAAACTTTGACAAATTCCGTGACATTCTGCTTTATTTTTTATTTTTTTTTATGGCTGGATTCTGCGATTCCATCCAGGTTTCAAAGGGCTCTACACCATCCCAGCTGAGGAAAAAGGGTTCTTTATAGTCATATTCTTAAAAAAATCACAATGCTTTTAATCACAAATGCAGTAGCTTTGCAGTGCTCATACGTGTCTTACGTGCATTACGTAATCACGTTGGAAAGGTCACGCGCGGTTAGTTCTTCGTCTGTGTACTTGGGTTCAGAAAGGTAGGGTAAAAAAAATCTTATTTCCTCCTCTAATTTCAAAATTGTGCGACATTGTTGTTTTACCTTTTTGTAAAGGGCCTTTGCACGTGACATTGCACGTTCGCTTTGTAATCACTAGGTCGGTTCTTCTGTCTATGTCACGCATGACCTTTCCAACGTGACTGCGTAATGCTTGAGGTCGGGCTGGTGCAAGACAAGCATTTGTGGTTAAAAAGTATATGAATTTTTTTTTTTAGAGAAAATAACTGATCGTTTCGCTAAGTAGGACTCTTATTCCTTGGCTGGGATTGTGTAGAGCCCTTTGAAGCTGCACTGAAACTGCAATTTGGACCTGCAATTTTGAACAAATTTTGGCCACCACTGAAGTCCACTATATGGAGAAAAATTCCACAGAAGTTGTTCAAAACAAACTCCCACAGATGCAGGCACCTCACTACTAGGACGCAGGGAAAATAACAACAATATGTGATCTAAAATTGGCTCACACTATGAAACATGTTCGATATTCTAATTGGACCATAGTCTGCAGCTATAAATTGGACTCTGTGCCCATCTTACATTACATGATTTTCTGTGAAATCTGTCAACTCAGATCTGCAGACTGGCACTGATTTTTTTTTTTTATCAGCTAGCTTTGACTCGTCTAGACTGTAAATTGGGAAAAAAAATATTGTGCAAAAGTCATGCAGTGTTTTCAAGCCTTTATCATTCCACTCCTGACCTTGCCTCAGCTTTCACGCAGGCGTAATGGGGCCATTCTTCTGCAGCCTGAACAGTCTGCTGTTCATCCGCCACCAAGGACAAGAACCCCTAGGCCTCACTCTCTCTCTCACTCTCTGTCTGTCACATGGCTCACTGCATGGGCATTTTTCTCATGGTTGGGGCCCCTGCTGTCGCCTCTTACAGTCCGATGAATTCAGCACCTCTGACCCTACAGACGCATAAAAGGAATGTGTGGATGAGGGTCAGAGGAGGGAATAGAGGTACAGTGAGACTGTGGGTGGTGGTTGCCTTTCAAATAGGTCAGATTCTCTCACAATAAAGCCCGACCATGAGAGAGAGGGGTAGAAATGGGGGCATGAACTGAATATTGCCCCTGTGCCAATTAGGAGCATGAATGAGATGCTTGCTAAGCAGCGTGGTAAACAGGTCAGAGGGTTAAACTACATTTTCAGTGCAGATATGCTGGATGTTTAAGTGTGATGCACAGTGGGTGATATAGGGAATATTCTTTGTGTTTTATAATATGATGTGTATAATAGAGTTGAGCATTTTTAATGAATATTTGTTTTATTGTAGTCTTACTTTTTTTAAATACACAATGTGCACCGTTAGTGCTTGAGTCTGTTTTGAAGCTCTCAGATCTACTGTAATAATTTATCCAGCCTGGCGTCTACAGTACAGGGGTGAGGGAGCAGAAGCACAAACCATTCACCTCAGCTCAGGGTCAGAGCTATAAATACCCTCTGCTCTTTCTCTCCTTGTCTTTATCATTCCCTATCTCTCTCTTTCTCAGTATCTGTCCCTTCTGACTTGTACCAGTGCAGCTTGTTCATGTTGTAGCAGTTTGTTTATATGGTGTGTGCATTGAAGGCAGTGACATGTTCACATGTTCAAGCATGAGTGGGTGAGCTGTCGTCTGATTGGTCAGACAAGAAAAGTTAAATTTCTCAGGATCCCGGGGCATTTTGCCCAGGTGTTCTTTGTAGTGATCACATCACTCTGTTCTGTTTGATAGGTCCTTGTTATTTGTTATAACCTAGTTGTATATTAAAAGTAGTGTAAATAATAATTCACCCTATGTATTGTCTATACAGTGTTATAGAACAACTGATTTATGTACGTTTCATAGTATAACTGGGTTTGCGATTTGTTTTTACAGGCTTCATGTGTGCTAAAATGAGGATAACAGCTCCTGTTAATAGCTGTTCCAGTCTTTGTAGTGTTGTTGTTTCAGTTGTGTGTGTGTTTGTGTTTGGTGCTCATGGTCAAAGTCAGCTTTGCAGTACTGTTTAGCCCTCTGGCAGCCTTTGCTCAGACCAACACACACACATACAGATTTACTTCAAGCATAGAGAGCTGGTTTGGTAAATATGCTTAAGACCTCTAACAGAGGTCAGAGGAAAATCACCTCCTGACAAAGAGGAGAAATACCTGCTGATACAAACTCATTGTCTGTGCTTAGACTTTGTCCTAACTGATTGCTTTCTCTCTGTCTCTCTCTTAGAGTACAACAATGGAGGAAACTGTAATATGGGAACAGCATACGGTGACTCTTCACAGGGTGAGTGTTCAACATTGTCTCTCTTTCCTGTTCTCACTTGGTGCTGCAATTTTCTTCCCTGCTACATTCTCCTACTTCACCATTTCTTATTCAATGGGGACTAGTCTTTCTGTCTGAATAGTATAATATCAACCAATATTAACAATTACTTACTGATATTTGTTAAATATTAATGGGGATGCGCTGAGGTTTTTGGCCGCCAAAAATTATCAGTCGAAAATGGCGTTTTTGGTTTTCCGCCAAAAGAGGAAAAACAGGTGAAAATATGAGCTGGAAAAATAAATAAATAAATAAATAAATAAATAATATAGGCCTATATATATCGCAACGCACTGCCCAGTGTTCAGTGCGCAGTTTCACTCTCCTCTAGCTGTCGTCACTAGCTGTGTGAGACTCCACTCAATATTTCGCTTCATGAATGTGCATTCTGCTCGTGTACTGCTCATCATGCTCACCAGAAAAGCAGAGTCCGCTCTAATAACGTGTCGATAGAAAATTTCTATGCAGTATACTTGTTCCTGTTCGCAGTGGCGTGGCTGTGCTGTAACATGCTGTAGTAGGGCTGTACTGGCCAAGTGCATCCAGAATTTTTTGGTTTTGGTTTCGGCCCAGAATTTTCATTTCGGTGCATCCCTAAATATTATGTTATGCATTTTATTATATATTATATATTAATTATATATAATTTTATTGTATATAATTATGTTTTATATTTTATTTTATATTAGTATTTAATTGTGCATGCTTATTTTATTTATTTATTTATTTATTTTATTTTTTTACATGTAGATATATCTTTCCATTATGATGTTCTGATACGTACATTCACTTGTAGGATTTAAAATTAAATTTAGTTTTTGGTATGTCATTTTTCCTAATTTGGTAATTATTTACTTTTTAAAAAAAAAAATAGACAAAGTAGGATGTTAATTTTGGCCATTTATCAGTTATTAGTTATTACAACATTCCAGGATTTTTCTCCATATAGTGGACTTTAATGGGAGCCAACTTGTTTTAGGCCCAAATTGCAGTTTCAATGCAGCTTCAAAGGGCACTACATGATCCCAGCTGAGGAATAAGGGTCTTATCGGAAAAAAAAAAGGATATACTTTTTAACCACGAGTGCTTGTCTTGGACTAACTCGACCTCATGCATTACATAATCATGTTGGAAAGGTCACGTATGAAGTATCGACCCACTGTTTACAAAGCGAACGTGCAAAAAAAAGTCAAACGCCCTTTACAAAAAAAGGTAAAACAGCTATGTCAGATAACTTTGAAGTTGGAGGAGAAAAAGAGATGGAATTTTTCACCCTACCTTTTTGAACTGAAGTACATAGATGAAGAACTAACATGCGTGACTTTTCCAACGTGATTATGTAATGCGTGAAGTTCGGAATGGGTAAATTATCAATGTTTACTCTGGAAGTGAACTAATCTTTTAACCAGAACGTTAATATTAGTACATCCCTACTTTTTCTTTTTGTCTTTCTTTCCTCTTTCTCCTCTCTTCTCTTTTGGGATGGCTGGTTACAGGATGTGTGGTCATTGAGTACACAATAGCCGATCCCCCAGATGGCAGGAAGCAGTGTGCGAGAGGACAAAATGCCTGCTCTGCTCCACTTCCTGTTCCTTTTCCTCTTCCTGCATGTTCCTAGGCTCAAACCTATCTAAACCAGAGTATGAGAAAGAGTGAAAGATTATGCAACTGTTAGTTGGGCACAGTATTACTTAAGCTCCTCCTTTTGTAAGAGCTGGAATACTGTGGTCGTTCACACACATCTTGGATCGGTTTCATAACCTGATGTCTGCAAAACACTTCAGTTCAGTCAGTCCCAATTGTGACCTGTTTTTTTTTGATGCACTGACAGCCTAGACAAGATAACAGGTGTATGAGCGCTAAGCCTTTTACTAGGGGCTTTATTATAGGTGGAATCTCTTTAGCTGTGTCAGTCGGCCCCTGGCTAACAGTATTAGATAGCGGCCTCTGTTACTATCCACAAAATAAACAAGGCTGTATTCTTTCCCCCTGTGATTATATATGCTCCTCACCTGCTTAGGCTCTTGATATGATTTATAGCTGTTTGTGTTTAGAGGAAGAGCTGGACACTCACAGTCCAGATGGTTTGGATGGCAGAGAGGTAGAACAGACCAATGTGTGTGTGTGAAGAGGCCCGGTGACATCAGGAAAGCTCTAAACAGAGCTCTGCCCTCTGGCCATCTGTCTGGAGTCTGTCTGTCAGTCTCTACCTCTTCACTTTCATCTTTCATTGTGATTGCTTGAGGGCAAAAGTTAGAGCTCAGTGCTTTAGACACCTGGAAGATTGAAAAGCTGCCAGACACTGCATACACATATTGTATGCACACACACAGAGTAACCTACATATTGGTCTTCATCATTCTATCCCATGTTATATAAAGTAATTATTCAGAGATATGCGGTGAATTGCAACAGCTCACTATACATTGTATATGTTCATGTCCTTTGCAGGCACCAGGTTTCGGGTTTGGAATCGCCATCTCAGGGGGCCGTGACAACCCTCATTTCCAGAGCGGAGAGACCTCTATAGTGATCTCAGACGTGCTCAAAGGGGGACCAGCGGAGGGACTTCTACAGTAAGATATTTAATATTTAAAGTTAACCCTGGGTATTAAGACTTGTACGGCTTAATACAACATAAATGATGTCTCTGACTCAGATATATGTAGTAGAAAACCATAGACTTAAACCAAATGCCATCGCTTTTTTTCCCCACAAGAAGTCTAAACACCCCCGGATATTGAGTAAAATCCGCTCTGAGAAACGAATGTTTACATCCTGTCAGGATGGCATCTAGCATTTCTTGTCTCTGCCGTTTGTAAGCTCTTTCAGTAGCTGTGGTCTACTAAAAGCCTCAAAGGCATCTGAATAAATAAAGAGGAGGAACGAAGACACTGGTCTTCAGGAAGTTTTATTTGTCCATAGGCATCTTCTCATTCTTTTCTCCTCTTCTTAGCGCTAGGAAAGCAGTGAAGACTTGCATCGCTTCTCTTTTTTTTTTTTTTTTTTTTTTTTTTTTAAGTAAAGTAAATCTTTAGTGAGTTTTCTACTGCGTATTTCAGTAAGAGACATAATTTATATTATATTAAGCCATACAGGTCTTCATACCTGTGGTTCCCTTTAAGATATTCAATGTTTAAAACAGATTTTTAACTACCAGACTGTTATTTAAATGAAAATTAATTTTTAATTATTATGTATAATGTATATATGTATATGTATAATTAAATATATAATTATTGTGTGTGTATCTATAAACACGTTTTAAATAAAAAAAAAAAGTGGGGAAAAAAAGTTTCATTTATATTTATGTCTGTCTGGTTATATAAATGATAAAAAATGTAAGATTTATTATATACCGGTCTGTATATATAATTACAGTTTTCAGTAATTATAACTTACATTTTAATGTAAGTTATATGAAATATAACTTGTAATAATTTTAGTTTATCAAAAAAAAGCTAGTTCATTTGGAAAAACTCAATTTTTAACATTTTCCAAAAATCATGTTTTTTCATTGTGCAATCTAGTTAATCACAATCAAACTGCAGTTGGGTTATTTTGATTAAGTAAAAATAACTACAAAAATACAGCTAACTAACACATTAAAACACAATAATAATATGATTACAAAAAGAAAACATGATTTTTGAAAATCAGGTTTTTCTGTTTTTGCAAAAAAAAAAATTTGTTAAAAATTTATATTTTTCTTCTCTTCACAAAAATCTTTATTTTTGTCTGCAGAGAGAATGACAGAGTGGTGATGGTAAACGGTGTCTCTATGGACAATGTGGAGCATGCCTACGCTGTTCAGCAGCTGAGGAAAAGTGGAAAGAATGCCAAAATTGTAAGTTAACAACAGTATCATCCCTCATGCATTGCGTCAGTCCTGTACAACCTTGAGTCTCAACTGGACTACAGATGTGGGCTGTGATGGAGGATAGAAGAACTTGAGGGAGGCAGGATGTGTAGGTGATCAGTCATGACTGAGCTTTACATTAAGCAGTGAGGAATGCTGGGAGTCAAACTGCAGCACAGCAGAGTATCTGTCTTTGTGATTGTACAGGACCTGTTAGTCAGTGTCTAGACACTGTTTTTTTTTTTTTTTGTCCTCTGAGAAGTGGCATGACCTTTTTAAGAGCCAAGTTTGATCAGTACTTTAGGGTTTCAGTGATACGAGTGATATGGATACAGCTGATTCTACCCCAAAATATTTGAACTCATGATTGGCTGTTGCCTTTGCTAATGTTAGTATGTTCTATTATTATCTTTTAGTATGTTAATCTTATTTATCTTGTTAAAATGTTAATATTCGCTGTTCAGACGATCCGCAGAAAGCGGAAGGTGCAGATTCCTGTAAGTCGAGGAGGAGACAGAGAGACTATGTCCGAGCGAGAGGAAGAGGACGACACAGAGGAGGATGATTATGAAGGTCCAGCACATGCAGGTGGAGCGAGTGGAGGCACTAGCAGAAGAAACGAGCGCAGCGGCAGCACCGGAAGGCGGGACCACAGTAATTCCCGTGAGAGGAGCGTTTCCCCACGCTCAGACAGACGATCAGTTGCATCCAACGTCCCACCACGACCTTCCAAAGTCACACTCGTCAAGTCCCGCAAGAATGAAGGTGGGTGTAGCTGTTAAAAATTAGAGGACAAACCTCTTAATTACTATTGATGGCTTCGGCAGAGGGCTTGGCAAACATATTAGAATGTGTAAACAGGTGTAATGCAGGCTGTTGTACATTAGCTAATAGCTGTGATTAGTCTGCTGGCATAAATACCCGCAGGGTGCTTTTAGCAAGAACAAAGCTATAGTAAGTTACTCAGTAGTCAGATTTATCAGTCACTCATTAAATCAAGTGGATTATGTCTGTTATTGTTTATTCTTGTGTGTGTTTTCTGTTGCGTGCAGAATATGGCCTGCGTCTGGCTAGCCACATTTTTGTAAAGGACATTTCTCCCGAGAGCCTCGCAGCCCGTGACGGCAACATACAAGAGGGAGACGTCGTCCTGAAGGTATGAGAACCTGTGTCTGGGATGGATCAGAGATGGTTTCAGGGGAAAAAAGACAACTGGATAGTGCTGAAAAGCTTCACCAGTTTTTTGTGGATCCTTTGTTTTCCTCTGTCTTGCTATTTATATTAAGATTTTAAAGTCGCTGTGCTGTGTAAGTCGTTGTTGACAGATGCGAAATTGTGAACATGTGGCTCCCTCTAAACTCTTGAAAACCATTCCAAGTTAATCTATCATTCTCTCAGCATTTAGCATTTTGTATGTACTGCTCACTGTGATTGTGCAAAATGATTGACAGGCAGAAAGCGGCTCAAAAGCCTTCTCATTGGCTGAATGAAGAATCTGACAGTTGCTTGTGGTCACTGTCTGTTCATAGAGATTATGATGTCTCAGACGAGTATGATATCTCAGCATAATTATTTCAGTCATATCTTTCGGGAATACTTCTATAAAGGCACTTACAGCACCTTTAGGTACAGTAACTTTAAGCACACTCAAAATTAAATTAGTTTAACCTTTTTCACCTGTTAATGTTGGCATAATTATACTTTAATTTCTACCTTAAAGAATATAAAAAGTCTCAACTGACTGACTAGTTTTGGCTGAAGAAGAGGTCTAACACTTACCAGGTTATTAGTTGTTTAATTGGGGAAACTACTTGACATTTCCATGTGAATTTATGAGCCGTCATCAGCTAAATAAGGCTAGTGCTTACTGAGTGGAACAGAGCATATCCCAGAGAGCACTGGAGTGAAACTGCAGGGCAAAAAGCACACTGCCAGCAGGCTTGTTGCAAGTTTCTGTAAGTGGAAAATCAGTGACAGAATTTTTTTTTTGTACTGCATATACGCTGCTGTTCAGTTTTGTTTTGTTTTTGTTTTTTTAAGAAATTTAAGAAGTTCACTTCCAGAGCAAAAATTTACAGATATTTTACCCCCTTGTCATCCAAGATGTTCATGTCTTTCTTTATTCAGTCGTAAAGAAATTACAGGATTTTTCTCCATATAGTGGAATTTAATGGTGCCCCCGAGTTCAAATATCCAAAATGCAGTTTAGATGCAGCTTCAAAGCGACGTCACTTCTTTCTCAGCTGGGATTGTTTTGAGCCCTTTGAAGCTGCATTTAAACTGCATTTTGAAAGTTCAAACTCAGGGGCACCATGGAAGTCCACTATATCCTTAAATTTTTTCCTCAGAAAACATAATTTCTTTAAGACTGAAGAAAGAAAGACGTGAACATCTGGTATAACGAGGGGGTGAGTAAATTATCTGTACATTTTTGTTCTGGAAGAGAACTCCTTTAATACTTTTATTTAGCAAGGATACATTAAACTGATCAAAAGTGATAGGAAAAACATGTAGAATGTTAGGCTTTTTCAACAGTGATTAGTGCTTTATACCTGATGTAATTTGATTAGGCCTTTGTCACTTTTAAAGCTGTATCATACAAAATGACAGATTTGTGTATTCATAGTTCATCCAGAAAATGGTGTTCTTTCTCATCTCCCTCTTTTCTTCATGTAGATCAATGGCACAGTGACTGAGAACCTGTCTTTGATAGACGCGAAGAAGCTTATAGAGCGATCGAAAGGCAAGCTGAAGATGGTGGTGCAGAGAGACGAGAGAGCGACACTCCTCAACATTCCAGACATGGACGATAGCATTCCCTCAGCTAATTCAGACAGAGATGGTGAGATGATGATCCTAGTTAAATACTGTATGTACATCTGGAAAAAGATAAGATTAGACTTAAAGTCCCCATGAAATCAAAACGTTTTTTGGCTTTTAGTATGAATATGTTAGCTTTAAGATTATCTATAAGCTAGTGTGTTTCAAAATAATGACAAAATTCGCATTTGTCCTTTTTATTTTTTTATTTTTCTTGTATTGACTTTTTTCTAAAAGCAAGCCAACTTGGACTAAATTGACACTTGAAAATCATGATTTGTTTTAACAGACATTTCAGAAATTCATTCACTGGCATCAGATCATTCCCATGAGCGCACCCGTCGCAGTCGATCCCGTTCCCCCGACAAACGCTCCGAGCCCTCTGACATCTCCGGCCACTCTCCACAGCAGATGAGCAACGGCAGGTAAGAGACATCAGAAATGCTTACATTAACCAAACAAAACCCCCTCAAGATCCTGAAATGATTCTTCAAAGACCCTTAACTTTCTCATTAGTGTCCGCTGGTTAACGTCATGCTTTGGATTGCCTCACTAATATAGAGAGATGAATATATACTATATGATCCTCTGGTATATGTATGCAAGTCACATCTACTAGCAGGTTCAGATGTCATCTAGAGCAGTAAGGCTGCATCGATCTGCTTAATGACAGAAGATAGCTGTGATTGATTGCTGGTCATGAGAGATTTCAAGGTTTCCTCCCCCTCAGCCCTGTATGAGTATGAGTCAGAATAATCAGTGATGCATATAGGACTGATTTGCACACTTACAGATATACATTAGGTTTAAGAAATATTACGCTTACTGTCACTGGTTTGTATTTGTGTGAAATATTTTTTTGTTTTGTTTTGCTTGCAGTCAGAGGAGAGTGTAAGTGCTGGTCATGGTGCAGTAAGCTGGCTGACCGTAACTCAGTTTGACACTACAGTAGAGCTGAGCTCATGTAGCTGTCTTAACTAACGTAGTGGATGTGCTCTAGCACTGTAGACGTGAGAAGTGTTGACAGCAAGTTTTTTTCCAGTGTTGTTTGTGTGTGTGTGTTTGTGTAAGAGACAATGAAGCACAAGAATCAGCGTGTTTTGATATCTGTTGTATGATGCTACAGACTAGTAAAAACCTCAGAAGTTTGGACAATGATGCACTGAACTTTGGGGAGCTGAAAATATTTGTCCAAAACGTCAGTCAGTCAGTCAGGCAATCAACCAATCAATCAATCAATCAATCAAAGCAACTATAATAAAAAAAGTAAATAAAAAAATATTAAATAAATAAATACACATTTGACTGGAATGGTTTTGATGGGCCAAAATCATTACGTACATTGCCGTTCAAAAGTTTGGGATCTGTAAGATTTTTATTGTTTTTGAAAGTCTAAATTGCTACAAAAATTATTTTGTGCCAACTGCTGTTTCTCTATTTAATAGAGAAGTACAAAATTGTGGGGTTTGTTTGGCATATTGTAGCTTTGTATTATATTTTTTTTGTGGAATTTGTGTTGTAATGTGATACGTGAATTAATGTTGTGTGGTGGCCATGTCATGGATGTCCAAGATGAATTACCCAGAAATGGCACAATAAAGTATATTCTAATTCTAATTCTAATTCTAATTCTGCTCATCAGGGCTACATTTATTTGATCAAAAATACAGAAAGTAGTAATATTGTGAAATATTATTGCAATTTAAAATAATGCTTTTCTGTGTTAATGTATTTTAAAATGTAATTTATTCCTGTGGTCAAAACTGAATTTTCCAGCATAGATAATAAATCAGCACATTGATAATAAATGAGAATGATTTCTAACGGATCATATAAATACTGGAGTAATAGCTGATGAAAATTCAGCTTTGCATCACAGCAATAAATTATATTTTAAAGTATATTAAAATAAAAAAACAGAAAAATAAAAAAAAGTTATTTTAAATTGTAACAATATTTTAAAATATTACAATATTGTTTTTATTGATTAAATTAATGCATATGCAATAAAAACATAAAAATCTTACTAAATGGCAGTGTATACATATAATTATATACGTATGATGTAATGATATGTATGAGAGTTGGCTTGTTGCCAAAGAACTTTATGACGACTGGTTTAATTTATCACCTGAGAACACGACAACCTGGACAGAATACTGAGTTTATTCACTTTACAATAAGGTGTCATTTGTTAACATTAATATATTAACTAACATGAATGATCAATGAACAATATGTTTATAATACTATTATTTATTAATCGATGTTAATAAAATGTATAGGTGTTCATTGTTAGTTCTTGTTAGCTTACAGTGCATTAACTCATTTTAACAAACACACTTGGGATTTTAATAATGCATTAGTAAATGCTGAAATTAACATTAACTAAGATATTAAATGCTGTAGAAGAATTATTCAGCCTTTGTTAATGTTGACTAATGTAGTTAACTGATGTTAACTATTTAACCTTTCTGTAAAGTGTTACCAGTAATCTAGTGCATCATAAACATACATATATGCATAAATAAACACTGGTCCTTTACTAAAATTTACTATGGTAACCACAGTTTTTGCCAAAATATGCACTGGTTATTTACAAAAAGCTATTTTTGGTAACATTTTTTTGTTTCTATTTAATAATTTCTCAGTCTCAGTAATATCTTCATTTCAATCATGTGTGATTAATTGTTCAATTAAAATTTGATGAATTATTCAATCAGAATTTCACATTATACTTGTGATTTAAATTTGATAGACAGCCCTAAATAAAACAGGATGAGAGATTCTCATTAATTCTTTATTGTAATTGTATACTTCACTATATCAATAACAGTATTTTGGCGGAAGCTGTGGTTACCATGGTGCAATTTATAAGTGGTGGATGGGGGCCAAAGGAAATCATGAGAGACACAAGTGGAGTATGTAAAACAGATGGAAGTAAGAAAGAAAGAGCACGAAACTATGTTTCCAGGAGACTCTGAGTATGTTAAGAGACAACGATGAAAAAGATGACAATGCCACAAGGTTCCAATCCTTTCCCAGGAGACATGCCATCTTTCCTGCCATTAAAGCAGCTGCTCTCTACATCCCACATCCCCACACTGCTGCAGGCTGTATTATAATGAAATTTCACACCTCACGTCCCCACACATCCTCCACCTGTCTGTCTACAGCAGCGTCTCACTTAATATCTGAACTCAGATTACACCTCATTATCGGCTCCCTCACCTCAACAAGACACTGATGCCTTTCAAGTCTCAGAGAATTGCCACAGCTGTAACAATTTCTAGTGTGAGTGTGTGTACATAGTCTGCTTTTGCACATATGGACAGTGTCTGTAATATTAGCAGAATCATCGATCTCCACTGAATGAGAGTGAATATAAAGATACTAGAGCTCACATTCATTTTTGATTTCAGTTCAGTTTTACAGTGCATTTCTAGTGCTGTCGTACAATTAATTGCAAATAATTGGATCCAAACTAAAAGTTTTTGTTTAGATAATATATGTGAGTGTACTGTGTATATTTATTATGTATATATAAATGCACACATATGCATGCATATATTTAAGAAAATTTTATATTAAAATTATTTATATATATAATATAAATTATATGAATATAAATTTGTGTGTATATGTGTGTATGTGTATATATACATAATATATATACACAATACACATACGCGTACATATATTATGTAAACAAATTAAAACTTATATTTTGAATACTATAGTGGATGGAACCAAGACTGGCACATATTTAAACAAATGTATGTTATATATATTTTTTTCTTTTTCTTTCTTTCTTTCTTTCTTTCAAAAAAAATAATACCTTTTTTCCTGCATGGATGCATTAACATTGAACAAAAGTGACAGTAAAGACATTCATATTGAACAAAATAAATCTAATAAATGCTTTCTATTCAGCAATGTTTACAATGTTTCTTGAGCATGAAATCAGCATATTAGAATAATTAGGCTGGATTCATGTCTGAAAATTCAGCTTTGCTATCACATGAATTTAACTGAATTTGAATTGAATTTAAAGTATGAAATATGAAAATAGAAGTCATTATAAATTGATGTAATATTTCACAATATTGCTATTTTTACTGTATTATTGACCTAATAAATGCAGCCTTGGGGAACATGTTGTAAATACATGAATACATAAACAATGTGAACTGATTTAATCCAGCCACATTGTATAAATAAAAGCTGGATCTTGTCTCTCTTAACTATCTGGATGATTAACAGGGCTGGGCAACATGGGAATGCTTTAGGGTCCTCCTTCAGCACCACTAAACTAATGGATGGTCTAAAAAGTAATTTACTGGACTTGGACTGCTAGTTTTGGAGGCATTTTGGGGAATGATGAACCTGTTTGTCAGTGAGCCAGGTTAATATCTCAGAGCCATGCATCACTCACTCGCCGTTGAATAACTGCTCTGTCTCTACACAGGCTGACGGGCTCTTTTCTCAGCAGAATGCTCCCGCTGTAAGTGCTGTGCTCTGCACACAGTGGATAGTTTTTGTAGATGGAGTCCGAGTGCATGGATATTAGCTGGATTTGTTGTTTGTGATTGTGTTTTTGTGCAATTTTGTCATAGTCCTATTAATGTGTGCGTCTTGTGTTGTATATGGACGGTTTAGTTTTGAAAATGCACTTTTAATGCATTTGATGTAGTGCATTACTATGTGCTTGTAGTGAAATTAGCATGCATTGTCACGTTGAGCTGGTAGCGCAGAGGCAACTAGCTCTGTGTGTGTGTGTGTTTGTGCGTGCGTGTGTGTGTTTGTGGAAACTGCCAGTGGGTGTCAAGGCTGTTATGCAGAAATGGGCCTGAATTCATTTTCCTGCATGTGTGTTCATTAACCCCGACACACAAGAGACAACACAATTCCCTCTGAAATTTGCATCACCAGATGGGTTTTTCCTCATTGTACAAACCACAGAGATACACACACTCTCTCTCTCCCCTCTGTCTGAGCTGTCAGCTTTTTAATCTTTCCTCTATGCATAGTTTCTCAAGAGCACTTAAGTGTGTTGATTCAGTGTTGTCTGTGCATTAGGTTAGGGTAGGCAAGTTTATTTATATATAACATTTTATACACAGTGGTAAATCAGAGTGCTTTACATAAGCGTATATTAAAGAAAAAAAGTAATCCGACATATAAAATTCAATGACTAGAAACTTCTTGGGGAATTTCTGCATATATGTACAGTTGAAATAAAAAGTTTACATACACCTTGCAGAATCTGCAAAATGTTTTTTTTTTTTTTTTTTTACCAAAATAAGAGGGATCATACAAAATGCATGATGTTTTTTTAGTACTGATCTGAATAAGATATTTCACATCAAAGACATTTACATTTAGCCCACAAGAGAAAGTAAAAGTTGAATTTATAAAAATGACCCCGTTCAAAAATTGACACACACTTGATTCTTAATACTGTGTTGTTACCTGAATGATCCACATCTGTTTTTTTTTTTTTTTCATGAGTCCCTTGTTTGTCCTGAAAAGTTAAACTGCCCACTGTTCTTCAGAAAAATCATTGAGGTCCCAATTTTTTTTTTTTTTTTTTGCCTTTTTTAGAGGGTTCACTGCAAACAAACAATGACTGTGTGATTTTGAGATCCATCTTTACACACTAAGGACAACTGAAGGACTCATTATAGCAACTATTATAGAAGGTTCAAATGCTCACAGACGTTTCAGAAGGAAACACAATGCGTCAAGAGCCGAGGGGTAAAAATTTGTTAAAGATCAGGGTAATTTAACTTATTTTGTGTTCTGGGAAGCATCTAAGTATCTTCTGTAGCTTCTAAAGGGCAGTACTGAATGAAAATAAAAAAGATATTTAGGCAAAATAAGAAAAATGTACACATCTTCATTCTGTTCAAAAGTTTACACCCCCTGTCTCGTAATGCATTGTGTTTCCTTCTGGAGCATCAGTGAGCGTTTGAACCTTCTGTAATAGTTGCATATGAGTCCCTCAGTTGTCCTCAGTGTGAAAAGATGGATCTCAAAATCATACAGTCATTGTTTGTTTGCAGTGAACCCTCTATATTTTTTGCTGACTCAAATCTAGTGACGTAATAGGTCTTCTAGGTTTATAGCCTGTTATATATTGTGATTTTGCAAAGTAAATTTACCAGCAGTAATTCATAAGTAAAACAAAGAATGAACACCTTCCAAGTGTCATATTTTTCTATTTGTAATAGAAATATCAATTTATTTGCTTAGTATAAAAAGAGTAGTATTCGTTTAGAAGAAAAGTGCCTTAAATCCCTATTTTATATATATATATATATATATATATATATATATATATATATATATATATATATATATATATATATATATATATATATATATATATATTATAGGGATTTAATGCACAAATGCACATAGAAGCGTTTCAGAGATTGATACAAGTCACATGGGAAACAAACGCAAAGGATTTAGCCTGTGTGTGATGAATGTGCTAGTACAGAGAAAACCAACAGAGCAAAGGAGAGCCTCGGGTTTATGTAGGTCTTTGTGTCTGTGTGTCGGTGTGTTTTTGTGCATGTCCAAGGCATAAGAGCTTTCAGATAAAGTACACTGCCAGATAACAAGGACTTTTTTTTTTTTCTTAATCTGTTTCTGTTTTGTTCTGACAGATGAGCATTTCTTGGCAGAAATCTGTTTTTACTGATTCAGCTGGCACAACAATGCTAATTGTGTTTATCAAAGAAAAAAGTAAAATTTCAGGAGTGGTCAGTTTCCTGTCTGAGTCATGCTGAACCAACCATGTGACTCTGAAATTTACCCGTAGTTCTAGAGTGCAGTCCTGATCCTAAACTCATCCTTCTCCAGCTTTCTGTGTCTGTAGAAATCAGAATATGCAATGGAGAATAGTTGTGATGCCTCAAAGCATTTTAAATATCTGAGAGTTGTGTTCATGTTTACAGTTTTAAAAGAAGCTCTAGCATAATTTTTAGCAGGAGAAAAATTATTCAGTCTGACCTAAAGCACTGGCATCTGGTGCTGTCTAATGAGCAATCTTTATCTCTGCTGTTTTCAAGCATTGTTGTGTTCATGATCCTTCTGTTTTGTTTCAATTCAGCATTTTTCACACATTTTCACTTCAGGATGCTCTCATATTCATGTGGAACAAATATAATGTCTGACATGTTCTCAGAAACTTCCATATATGCTGACCAAAATCTTATCTACAGTTTGTGAAGTGCCACCTTTGTTTTAGAGGTCTTTTTAACTTGCCCAACAGGATTTTTTTGCTTGCATCATGGTGTCTGTCTATGAAGGCACCTCTCGTTATCTTGTAATATTGATGTCTGACATTGATGTTACTTTTTCAGTATTTGCATATTGTTCTGCATATTTTTTAGTCGTTCGTGCATGTAGCCAGGTATTACATATAAACAGTGGTCATTTAATATATATTTAAAATGTGCTCTGCTTTATGTAGTGTAACCTAAAATCTTGATTTTGTAAAATAAAGTTAATGTCCATGTTATATGTCAACTATTAATAAGCAGTAACCAACCCAGGCTCAGTTTGTAACTGTGAGCTGTTTGTGTCTGTAGCCACAGGAGTCGTGAGGAGGAGCGCATCTCCAAACCAGTGGCTTTATCCACTCCAGTTAAGATGGCGGAGGATGCACTTCTGGTTCAGCCCACAGAACAGCCCGGGGACAAACAGATCCCTCCACTGCCAGGTTGGGACTTTCACCTCCAGACTTTCAGCCGTCTTCTGTCTTTCCTTTTGCTCTCCTACTGTCTTATCTTCCCAGTCCAGTGGTAAATTCATGTTTCATTTCCACATGATTTACAATAATCAAGCAAACAATATTACAATATTTTTGCATGTTTAAAATAACATGTCAAAACACAAATAGTCAAATTCTCATGTTTCTAAACTGTTTTAGATTACTTAAAAAAAACAAAACAAATAGCGACAGTAATAGACACATATATTGTCTCTTATATAGTACTACAAACTCTGCAAACATTTGTAATGTACATCCATTTCCACTGACTGTGGATTTTGTTACAAACATGAAAGTCAGATATTGCTTTGGCTCTCTTTATTGTGGCTTTTCAACTATATTTTACAGTGAGGCAAAAAAACGTGTGGTTTACGTACTATCTATGCGTGTATTAAATAGTGTGTAAGCACAATGTTTAGTTTTGTACTGTTCATTATTTTCTATATCTCCCTCTCCTCCTTGGAGAGCTCTCCCATCTTGCTCCTACTCCTACTCCCACTTTTACACTGATCAAAATCAGACCTCTCCTCTCCTTTAGTTTTCTCTATGTACTGTGCTGCCATTTACTTCATTCTGTTCTGGAATTACCTAATCTGACCTAGCTTCGCTCTGGTTCTTCATGTTCCTTTTGGGCTGATTAATCACCTGTTAAGAGCCTGTTGTTAAAAGAAATATGTGTGTACGTCATACATCATGGTCAGAGTCTAACAGAAATGTGTGTTTAGAGCCAAAACCAGTGTATGCACAACCTGGGCAACCTGATGTTGATCTGCCAGTCAGCCCATCTGACGCCCCTGTGCCCAGTGTCACCCATGACGACAGCATCCTCCGGTCAGTGTTTGTGTTTATTCTTGCATCATGTTTTCAAGTGGCTTTTCTAGTGACTCTGAATTTACTAGCAAAGTAAGCTTTCTGTGAGGGATGTACCATTAGAAATGATTAACCAGTAGAAATTTGTCAGCTGGTAGAGATTTTCAACTGTTGTATCTATCGCGGTTACACTCTCACATGACGCTGTTGTGCTTTGTGGTCACAAAAACTTAGTTTGCATGCATTTTTTAACATTGCAGCTTAAAAACAAGTGATTCTAACCTGTTGAAACCAGTGTTGGGCATGTTACTTTAAAAAAGTAATTAGTTATAGTTACTAGTTACTTCTCACAAATAGTAACTGAGATGCATCATTCTAAAAGTTAACTAATTACCAAGGAAAGTAACTATTGTTACTTTTTAAAAAAATGTTTAAATATGTCTAATAACTTGCCCCCAGTATTAAATATGTTAAGTGAATGAAACATTGTACACTAATCTACACTATTTTAATGTTGCTGTGGGAAAATGTAAGAGACACCTTTCAGGGGCTAAATATCATGTTATTGAGGTCGCTTCAACCCGTAGACATTAAAAACATTCCGCGGCAACACTGTTAAATCCTCTGGAGTCAAAGACTCACTTTTTTTTTTTTTTTTTTTTTAATTTAGGCTAATTAAGTCCGTTTTTTGTGATATTGACACTTGTGACGAGTTATAAAGAAATTGTTTAAAGCAAAAATAACTACATTGTGATACATACTGTTACCGTGAAATAAAATTACTCGTATTGTGATATACAATTTTGGTCATATCGCCCACCCCTAACTTTCTGTATTATTGTGCATATGCACAGGTACAGATAATTAAGCAAGTTTTACTCTGCTAGCAGGCCTAGTATGAAGCTGGTGAAGTTTAAGAAAGGAGAAAGCGTAGGATTGAGGCTGGCGGGAGGAAATGATGTGGGGATCTTTGTGGCTGGTGTGCTGGAAGACAGTCCTGCTGCTAAAGAAGGCCTGGAGGAGGGAGACCAGATACTCAGGGTGAGGACCATCTTTTTTTACGTTTACTGCTAGATACAAGTAACATTTTTAAGGTCTGTCAATTTAAGGATCAATCCTGTCCTCCTAGTGTTTGCCTAGTTACAGGTGAAATCTGTAGAATTTTAAGAATCAGAAAATATAAAAGTTAATTAATTTTTGTTAACATTATTTTTATAATATATAATCAAATTAAGCAATGTTAAAAATGTCAGACTATTTGGAGCCAAATTGTAACTTTTCTGTTCTATTTGTTTTTAAATCTACACATTTGTAACACTTTGGTGTAGCAGATACAGTAGCATGCTTAATCATATCTAAGAAATCTTAAGAATGCCTCTGTTTGATAGTTTTGCTACTGAACATCTGCTGTTGACTAATCTCTGTGCTGTAACACTGTGTAACATCCCACTTTTTCTCAGAAAAATATGAAGACACTATGTGACCCCTGTGGCTGTGGGCAAAAATAATCATGACATACTCCTGCTCTGACTCAGTGCCTGTCTCTCCTCTGTTTCCAGCTTTCCTTTGTTTAGCCTTCGGCCGCACAATGGCGCTCATTGTTTAACTCAAGCCTCCAGTGGTCTTACGCTTATTGTCAGTCGCTGTGTGTAATACTCTAAGTCACTCATTTAGGCTTGTTTATCACAGAGCACATTTTAATCAAACATGGATAGCTTTGTGCCTCTCCCACACTAGTCCCAGAGCAGGTCATCACAGTGTGCGTACAGACGCGTGTATGAAAGTTCCCGTCCCTTTTGCACAAACACACACTCCTTAGATTCCAGGCCCTGCCCCGCAGCGAGACTCCCAGCTCATTGTTTTTCCCGTTCCATTTTGTCAGGGGTGACTGCACGTTCACCTTAACTCTTTTTTTCCCTCTCCCTGTGATTGTGACTTTAAGATAAAGTAGAAACAGAAAAGGTGGATTTTCTCTCTCACTCCGCTTCTCTTTATTTCTCTTTCCACTGTCAATAAACAGTGTATTGTTAGGGTACTGCACCGCAGAGATCTAAAGCCTGTTTTCTTCGTGTGCTCCCTTCTGCTTGTAGGTTAACAATGTTGACTTTGCAAACATCATTCGTGAGGAAGCAGTGCTGTTCCTGCTCGATCTACCCAGAGGTGAAGAGGTCACCATCCTGGCGCAGAGGAAGAAAGATGGTGAGCACATGCATACGCTATTCATGTATCAGTTATGTTTGCCTATGTTCGCTTAGATGTTTTTTTTTTAAATCCAAGAGCCCCACCTCCGTATCCAAGACAATATTTGAAAGCCCATCAAATCTGATATGCATTTCTGGTAGTTCTGATGCTAAATTAGGTATTCTGGAAGTTTGCTGAGGCCTCTTAGTAGGCCCGGGCCCCCTGTTATAAACCACTGGTCTAGAATATTTTAACAGCACAGTCACAGCATTCTGCGGTCAGATGTTTTCTGCAATCAAATATCTCTGCTTAAATGACCGAGCTTGCACTAGGATCGTGTCTCTCAAACTACTCTGTTGCCTTTTTCTTCACATAATAAAATAAAAAAACAATTTGAAACAACATTTTATGACCATTTCATTTGTTTATTTGGTAAGTGCTTGTGTAATAAGCGAGATAATGTGCAGTCTGCCAGTTAATAGAGAGAGTTCCTAAAAATGAAAATTCTGTCATTAATTACTCGCCCTCATGTCGTTCCAAACCTGTGAAGCCTTTGTTCATTTTCTGAACGCAAATTAGGATATTTTTGATTAAATCAGAGTGCTTTTTGACCCTTCATAAACAGCAGTGCAACTGATATGTTTAAAGGAGAAGTCCACTTCCAGAACAACAATTTACAAATAATTTACTCACCCCCTTGTCATCCAAGATGTTCATGTCTTTCTTTCTTCATTCGTAAAGAAATTGTTTTTTTGAGGAAAACATTTCAGCATTTTTCTCCATATAATGGACTGATATGGTCCCCCGATTTTGAACTTCCAAAATGCAGTTTAAATGCGGCTTTAAATGATCCAAAATGTGGTTGTAAACGATCCCTGAGAAAGAAGGGTCTTATCTAGCGTAACGATCGGTTATTTTAGTAAAAATTATACAATTTCTATACTTTTTAATGTCAAACACTCGTCTTGTCTTACTCTGCCTGGACTGTTTTTGTTCCGGTTCATGACAGTTAGGGAATGTTGAAAAACTATATCCTATATCTACTATATCCTATATCGCTGTTTTACTTTTTTGTTAAGGGTGTTTGGTCTTCTGCAGCAATGTAGGATGATTTTGAAATGATTTTTGAAGTTTTTCAACATACCCTAACTGTCTTAAGTCAGAATACACAGAGTTCAGGGAGAGGAAGACAAGAGGAGTGTGAGATTCAAAAGTATTTAAATTGAATTATATCAATGAAAATAACCAATCGTTTCGCTAGATAAGACCCTTCTTCCTCGGCTGGGATCGTTTGAAACCACATTTAAATTGCCTTTTGGAAGTTCAATATCGGGGCACCATATCAGTCCATTATATGGAGAAAAATGCAGAAATGTTTTTCTCAAAAAACAATTTCTTTACGACTGAAGAAAGAAAAACATGAACATCTTGGATGACAAGGGGGGTGAGTACATATCTGAATCTTTGTTTTGGAAGTGGACTTCTCCTTTAAGGCTCAACTGACTATGCTATCCTAACTTGTCTTGTTTAGTTCAGTAAAATTCGATAATTTTAAGAAAGATGTTTAGTGTTATTATAAAGCTGTTCTTCATCACTTCCCGTTGAGCATCTAGTTTATGTCCTGTCCTCTAGTGTACCGGCGGATAGTGGAGTCTGATGTGGGCGACTCTTTCTACATCAGAACACACTTTGAGTATGAGAAAGAGTCTCCGTATGGACTGAGCTTTAATAAGGGAGAGGTGTTCAGAGTGGTGGACACCCTCTACAACGGCAAACTGGGTTCCTGGCTGGCAATCCGCATTGGGAAGAATCACCAGGAAGTGGAAAGAGGCATCATTCCAAACAAGAACAGGTAACCACTCAGTAAAGCACCAGGAATAAATAGACACAGATTAAATACAGATTGGTAGATCATATATGTGACCCTTGACCACAAAACCAGTCATAAGGGTCAATTTTTTGAAATTGAGATTTAATAAGTTTTCCATTGATGTAAAAATCTGGAATCTGAGTGTGCAAAAAAATCTAAATATTGAGAATATTAAAATTAAAAAATGAACTGATGATATATTTATGGTAGGGAATTTACAAAATATGTTAATGGGACATGATCTTTACTTAATATCCTAATGATTTCTGGCATAAAAGAATGTACAATGTATTTTTGGCTGTTGCTACAAATATACCCGTGCTACTTAAGACTGGTTTTGTGGTCCATGGTCACATATAGATCAGTAGATCACTATAAAGTACTGTTTTTTTTAATCTTGTTTATTGCATGACTATATATACAGGTTTGTCCTTGAGAGAATCGAAATTCATTATGCTTTTAATTTAAGATGACCTTATTTCTTCTCATCAGGGCGGAGCAATTGTCAAGCGTACAGTATACACTCCCCAAAACTGCAGGAGGCGACCGAGCTGACTTCTGGAGGTTCAGAGGTCTGCGCAGTTCAAAGAGGAACCTGCGGAAGAGCAGAGAAGATCTGTCAGCTCAGCCTGTTCAGACAAAGTTCCCTGCGTATGAGAGAGTGGTTCTTAGAGAAGGTATGTGTGTATCTTAGATAAGGATAAAAAATATATCTGTTATCAGTCAGTATTTGAGTTTCAATATTGGTTGCACATCGACTAATATTGTAAATTTACAATATTTCCCCCATTTTTATGTTTAAATTACCTTTGCCACCAACTAATGGTGACTTACAGGGATAGTTCACCCAAAAATAAACATTCTGGCTTTAATTACTCACCATCATGTCGTTCCAAACCCATAAGACCTTTGTTTCAGAACACAAAGATATTTTTGATCCGAGAGCTATCTGACCCTGCATAATGCAACTACCAATTTTCTTTGCGCACAAAAGATATTCTCATAGCTTCATAAAATTACAGTTGAACCACTGATGTCACATGGACTATGTTAACAATGTCCTTACTCACTTTCTGGGCCTTGAACATGGTAGTTGCATTGGTGTCTATGTGGGGTCAGAAAGCTCTTGGATTTCATCAAAAATATTTCAGCAATAATTTATGTTCGAAGGATGAACAAAGGTCTTACAGGTTTGGAATGACATGAGGGTGAGTTAGTAATGACAGAATTTTAATTTTTGGGTGAACTATCTCTTTAAAATTTATAACAAATCCTTTTAACAAATTTCAAAACAAATATCCATTTCTGATGTCTAAATTCAATTATTGTTTTACTTTTTTTTTTTTTAAATAATTTTAGGTTTGTTTTTAGTTGATTTAAACATTATAGCATATGATTTTAATATTGGTCATTCAGTTATATGAGAATAGGTAAATTTCTATGTTCTGTTTAGACTAAAACAGAGCTGTCCTTTTCTCATTGTAGCTGGGTTCCTGAGACCTATTGTGATCTTCGGGCCAATTGCTGACGTTGCACGAGACAAACTGGCGAGAGAGGTGCCTGACCTGTTTGAGCTTGCAAGTGAGTGTCCATTTGTTAACACGCATCCCTTGATAAGACACAGCGCTTCAATTTTCTAGTCCACCTACCTGTGCAGCATACTTGAGCAGTCACAGCTGCTGTCCTGCTCTCCAGTTTCAGTAGTGCATTTAAAATTCAGCTTGTAAACTGATTCCATGAGTGGCCACTGGCTTTATTTACATAACATTGTTCCTGTATGACTGTATTTGCTTTTCAGAGACACAGCACCCAGATGGAAGGGAAAGTACGTTGCATACAGTAGTCACATCAGCTCACTCCATCAGTAACCATAGTTACTAGAGGCTGTGCATTATTATGGCATCCCTTATTTAATTACACCAAATCGACACCGCTTGGAATGTTAACGATGAAAAAATCCAAGATGCGTTCATGCTATCGACAGCTCCAACCCCCCCAACCCTTCAGTCATGCTTGAGAGGAGATTAAGGCACATTGCTCATTGATTTTCCCCCATCCCAAGCACCTGCTTCCTGTGTTATTTTGTGGTTCTTTGGGCTTTTTTGTGTTTGTTTTTTGCTGAAAATACTTCCTGTAGTTGCTGCTATTTTAGAGGGATAAGGATACAGATGTAGGCTTGCTGTCTTAAAGCAATAGTTCACCCCAAAATAAAATGTTCATCATTTACTCACTGTTGGACCCCATTGACTTTCATTGTAAGTAAAGACACCTTTTTTCTGAATATCTTCTTTTCTATTTGGGTTAGTAAATGATAATGGAATATTTATTTTTGGGTGAAGTATCCCAGTAATGTATTGATGTGTGGGAAGCCACCAATGGCTTCTAAAGGTCAAAGCACACTAGCTTTACACTGTAATGACCTTTTGGTTGCACTCTTTAATGTTAAATGTTTTTCAGATATTCCAGACCTCTTTTAGTCACTGTGGTGTACAGATGCCCCTCCACCCTTCACTTTGTGTAATATATTTAATATTTGGATATTTGTAGTTAAGCAAAATGCATCGCACCACATTGATGTTACACGTATGGAACATGTGAACAGTCTGCAGGTGCTCATATTGTGTATGCGGGCGCATGTGCACATCCATGTTGAAATGCCTCCTCACTGTATGCTTTTGAGGGGTGAAGATGCTGAGGTACTGCATGAGAGGGCGAAAACAGGAAATGTACATGGATGCTAAGATGGATTGTTTTCTCTTGTGTAGAGAGTGAACCCAGAGATGCCGGCACTGACCAGCGCAGTTCGGGGATCATACGCCTTCACACTATCAAACAGATAATTGACCGGGTGAGAGCCTCACACACATACAAAATTGTGTGAAGAGCGCTACTGTCTCCTGCTGGTGGATTATGATACAACATGTACATTTGAGAATCCATGAAATTAAAAAGGTGTTTTTGTATGTGTTTTGCAGGACAAGCATGCAGTATTGGACATTACTCCTAATGCCGTGGATCGGCTGAACTATGCTCAGTGGTATCCCATCGTGGTGTTCTTGAATCCTGACAGTAAGCAGGGCGTGAAGAACATGAGGACCAGACTGTGTCCAGAGTCCAGGAAGAGTGCCAGGAAACTCCATGAGCGTGCACTCAAACTGAGAAAGAACAACCACCACCTATTCACAGGTAAACACAGATGTTTTAAGGTTGTGTTTTCTTTATTGGAAAAAAAATGGAAAAGACTGAGAGAGACAGTGAGAATTGGTTCAAATGCAAACGTAGACCCTTATCCACAAAGCACGATGGTATAAATATAGTAATTACGGACCGAGACATGCTGAATGAGGCTGTTTATAAAAGCACAGCAACACTGATCACATCTTGCAACATTTCTGCATGTACACACACAGTAGTGATGTCCAGTTCATGAATTAATCATTCTTTTAAGCCAGATTGTTAATGATTCTGATAAATAAAAGCATTTGTAAAGTGTTCGTGACTTTAAAAATAGAACATGTACACATGTTCACACACACACAAAAAGTAGCAGCTGAATATACACTGCTGTTCAAAAGTTTAGGATCAGTATGACTTGTAATGCTTTTTAAAGAAGTCTCTTATGCTCATCAAGGCTGCATTTATTTGATCAAAAATACAGAAAAAACAGTAATATTGCGAAATGTTATTACAATATAAAATAATGGTTTCTGTTTTAATATACTTTTAAATATAATTTATTTTTGTAATGCAAAGCTGAATTTTCATCAGCCATTACTCCAGTCTCCTAGCGTCACAGGATCCTTCAAAAATCATTTTAATATGCTGATTTATAATTAGAATTATCAATGTTGGCAACAGTTGTGCTGCCAAATATTTTGTTGGAACCTGTGATACTTTTTTTCCAGGATTTTTTGATGAGTTAAAAAGAACAGCATTTATTCAAAATATAAATCTTTTCTAACAATATGAATCTTTGCTATTTGCTTTGTACATTGTATTATAATAAATGCCTGCAGAGGGCACCAACGGCCTGATGATTGAACACGTTACTGTGTGATCTAATCCTTGTTTAATATTGACTCAACATTTAATTCAAATGTCCACTTAAACTTTAATATTTGGCCATTTCTTTATGATAGAAAAGCTACAACCACTGTCATTTCTTGAATATGTGGACATCAAAACGTGTAAACTGAGAGTGAGGGTTTAAACTTTTTTTATTTTGAAATCGCTATGAACAGTTAGCATATTGAGAAAGATAATGATGTGTTCTGAAGGCTTGTGTGACACTGAATACTGGAGTAATGATGCTGAAAGTTCAGCTTTGATCACGTCGTAGTAATATCTCACAATAATGGGTTTTTTTTGGTATTTGAACCACATTTTGGTAAAATCGTACTGATCCCAAACTTTTGAGCGACATTGTATGCTAATTAAAGTGATTTATATATCTTATTGAACTGATAAATAGTTAAACTTCTGATTATATCTAAACTGTTGTTTTTTTTTTTTTTTCTTTTTTCGGTTTAAATTAACCCAAATTTCCACATGAACTGGTTTGCTAAAGTGAATCAAACACTCATACTACTCTACGCCATGCACACCTCTTTAAAATGAATTGAAAAATGTAGTTGACAGTAATCATTTGGAATAATTATTAATAAAACTGTACATCACATTAAATTTCATGATGGGTCACACTCAGCAGCCTGACTGCTATCTCCAGGTTTTAGTCATAACTTTTATGGAGGTATTAAGACAAGCACACTGTATCAGGCCTTGCTCTATAAAGGCTGTTGTGTTATAGCATTCCTCATTTGTTAATCACTTTGAATAAAGGCCTCTCATAAATGTAAATGTGACAGGGCAAAAAGTTCACTCAGTTGTAAAGTGAAAGAATCCAACAGTGATCCACCTTTGGAGGAATTCATGGGCACATAATATAGCAGTGCTGCATGCTTTGTGCAGCAGACATTAAGGTAGTTGCTTTTAATGAAAAAAGAAAAGGTTGTTTTTAGAAAAACCTGACTCAGCTGGATTCTCTTTTGAGTGATATAATGTCTTCCTTCCTGTCACTGTCCTTTAGCCACCATTAACATGAACAACATGAATGATGGCTGGTATGGAGCGTTGAAGGAGACCATTCAACAGCAACAGAACCAGCTGGTTTGGGTCTCAGAGGGCAAGGTGAGTTTCATCAAACTTTTTCACAGTGATGTAATTCCACAGCACATGTTTGAGGTTTCAGGGACAGGGTTTAGTTGTGGTTGTTTGGTGTCTTGGTTCAATGTTTATTTTTAAAGAGCATAGTTTGTTTCCCATGCATCTGTTCTTGTGGTCACAACATTAATTTTGTCCGCTGCATGGTTTATTTAATCAACATCCGTTCTTACTCCCAGTGGACTGAGTTTTGTTTTTGCGATGTTTCACCATAATAGTGTTAAACTCATAAAATATGTACCAAAACAGTCTAGAATCAAAAAAATTAAGGAATTAAGACTTTTTTTTTTTTTTTTTTTAAACCAAACTTTTCATATTCTTACTAGTATAAAGCTAAAAAAGAGATTCTCATTCTGATAACTAAAACCATTGAAAAATAGTTTTCATTAATTAAAATAATGCTGGGAAAAAAAAAAAAAAAAAAAAAAAAAAAAAAAAAATATATATATATATATATATATATATATATATATATATATAACAAAAAATGAAATGAAAAGGATTTTTTTTAACCTTCCATTCAATTTTCATTCTCTCACAATCTCTCTCTACATGTTGTTCTCTCCTTTTCCTGTCTCTCTCTCTGAATGAATTCTTTGGATCTTGTGCTCTCGATCTATACAGGCGGATGGCGCACCTGACGATGATCTGGATCTTCACGATGACCGTCTGTCCTATGTATCTGCCCCTGGTAGTGAGTACAGTATGTACAGCACGGACAGCCGTCACACCTCAGACTACGAGGACACTGACACAGAGGGCGGAGCCTACACGGACCAGGAACTAGACGAGACCCTGAACGACGAGGTTGGACCGCCCAGCGAACCCGCCATCACTCGATCCTCAGAGCCTGTGCGGGAGGACCCACCCGTCATCCAGGAACCTCCTGGATACGGAGGGTACCAGCCCGAACCGCTGAACCGCATCGACCCCGCAGGGTTCAAGGCCCCTGCACCTCAGCAGGTAGCGTTTCTGCGAGCCGTTCGCCTTCCCTGTTGTCTGGAGGCCGTGGTGTGCGTGAGAAAAGTATTCTAGCGGCGCTATTGAAGGCGGAGTGCATTAAAAACCCTATCATTGCAGTACTAGAGAAGTGACAATGACCAATTAATAATTGTTTCCACGTATTTATTATATGTATTATATGTGAGCGTGTAGTTGTGTGGAAGTCTGTGTGTGTGTGTGTATGTGACAAATATGGCTTGGCTGTTATTCTTCACATAAACGCTGTGACTCTTATCTCAGTATGATCACATTGGAGATTGAAGTGAGGACATTGTATCTTTAAGTATGTGAAATGATTGCCCCATCTTTGTGGTCTAGCTGTCCCCTTACTTGTCATGCAAAATGATGTCATTACCAGAAAGTATTATGTGCATGATGGATTTACAGTGTTAAATATATTACTGTGAATGTATTTATCTATAAGGGTCCAGTGGCCACTATCATATCCAAAGTGTCTTAGATCTTGTGTTACAAGAGAGCCAAAACGTTGTACTGTAATATAGAATTAAACTGACATCAGATGTAACGTAAAATCAGAACCTTGTCCAGTTGTAAATTATTAAATGGCATGGTTCCCAGAATCACCCTATTTTGCATGTTAGTGAGATGTTCCTGGTTCAATACAAGTTAAGCTCAGTGAACAGCATGACTTACACCCATGTCATCCAAGTTCATATCTTTCTTTCTTCAGTTGAAAAGAAATTAAGAAGCATTACAGGATTTTTCTCCATATGGTGGACTTTGATGGGAACCAATGAGTTGAAGGTCCAAATTGCAGTTTCAGTGTAGCTTTTGTTGTTAAAAAGTATATCAATTTTTTAGAACGCTTTAAAGCTGCACTGAAACTGCAATTTGGACCTTCACCGCGTTGGTTTCCATTAAAGTCCACTATATGGAGAAAAAATCCTGGAATGTTTTCCTCAAAAACCTTAATTTCTTTTCGACTGAAGAAAAAAAGAAATGAACATCTTGGATGACATGAAGGTGAAATAAATTGTCAAGAATTTTTTATTCTGGAAGTGAACTAATTCTTTGAAAGTACCGCCACTAGAAATACACTGATTGCAATTTTGGCTGAAATATTGAGATAAATTGTTATTGTAAGTAATTTTGGTTCGTTTTTAACAAGAACTTATAAACAATAATGTAGTTCTTTTATAATGACAGTACATTGATACTTTGAAAATAACTATAAATAAACTAGTTATCAATTGCTGTACCCCCCACCCCCCAGAAATATGCAGTGGTAACCTTAACATTTGTAGACTGTGTAAAGCAAAAGAGCTGTAAAAAAAATTCTGAAGATCTTTTTACAGCAAAACAGTGAATCTAATCACCAATCAGGCAAAACTTTGCTTCAAGAATGAGCCACACTGTTGACAGATGTAATCGCTAGCACACCCTGATCACATGTGATTTATTTATTTTATTGGCAAGACATATCGGCATAATTTTTCATATCGGGTTGGTGCCGCTGTTTACATTTAAAGCCATTATCGTCCAATTCCGATATCTGTTTACATTTTTTTTCTAAAGGTATGTTATTGAGCTAGTGGTAGTCCTTGTAAGCAATTCTTTTTCTCACTTTGTATTTTTAAATGTAATTGTCATAACTCACTCTTCTGGTGAAACTATAGACTTCTCATTTTAATCATTTAGTCTCCCTAAACCCCACCCCTTTCTTACAACTTACATTTTTTTTCTTGCTGATAATCTGATTCATACTGATATATGTCATAATACAGATTAAAACCTCCAGAATTTTTGGAAATTGCACTACTGTGCATATTCATTTTGAGTTTGCATTGTACCCAAAATACTGTTGATAGAGCTCAACATCAATTGAACCTGGAACATCCTCTTGATAGAACAGTACTGGTGTCAGGTGAGACAGAAGAGAATCGTGAAGCTCAGCTGAAGTGCAGTGGTGAGGTTTGACCGCATGTATTAAACATTTTTGAACACCTTCACAGAAAGCAGAGGCTGCTCTCCCCACGCAGCCTGAGCCGCTGGCAGAGACAGCGCCCCCTGCTGTTCATGTAAATGTAGGGGCCCTGAGTGCCAAGGATCTCCCGGTCACCCTCACTCAGGGGGATTACAGCCCAGAGGCTGGCTCTTTCTTCCCACCTGCCCCTGAGCTAGCTCAACCCCCGTCTCCTGACCCCAACCAATCCGGACAACCCGGGTCAGAGTCCAAGGTACCTCGCTAGCCACCCTGCTCTGGACTGAAACCGGCCCACTTAACGCCCGAGCCCGGTGCCCTCTCTTATCGCCGTTTGGCCTGCCTGTTTGCTACAGTGCTTTATCCTCTAGCTCTTGCATGTGCGCTGTGTGGCTATCTAAGAGAGCATATGTTCTCCTCCTGTGAATGTGTGTGTGTGTGTTCAGAAACAACAGTGGGAACGAAACAGGCCTGCTGCATTAGATGATAGTTCATGCACCTTCAGGCAAGCCCAGGTCCCTACTGTTGCTTGCCTACTCTTGCATGCATTAAATTTTCAGTTTTTTGCTTGTTGAAATAGAGCTAGTGAATATTAGTGGCGCAATGAATGTGATAAACTGATTTTACATTTAATTTGATCTATATTTAAAACTTTGAATCTTTCCCTCCCCCAGTTATGACTTTGAAAGGTAGCCTTGTTTTTTTTTTTAGAGCATACAACTTAACCTGTTTTCATTTTTACAGGTTGCTTTATTCAGTTTTGTCTTTTGATCAATTTGAATATTCATATTCATTACTTTGTCAGTTTTAATCTAATTTTAGTTGACAAAAACATTTCACTGACAAGAAAGTGCAAAATTAAACTATGGAGCCCAATAACATACAAAAATAATCCATATTGTGGCTGTGAGTTAAAGGGATAGTTCACCCAGAAATGAAAATTAGCACTTTATTTACTCACCCTACAGGAATCCTAGGTGTATATGAATTCCTTCTTTTAGACGAACCCATTTGGAGTTTTTTAAAAAATGATCTGGGCACTTCCAAGATTTATAATGGGATGGGTGGGTGTTTCTCTTCATCAGTCCAAAACAAGTCCAATAAAGTGCATCCATCCATAACAAAAAATGCCTCACACAGCTCCAGGGGGTGAATAAAGGCCTCCTGTAGCAAAGCCTTTCCGGGTGGATGACGTAGTACGTCGGTGAAGCACATGTGCCAAACGCGAACGTGCCATGGAGATAGGTAAGCACAGCACCGGTCACGAATTAGAAGTTCAAAACGAGGATTTGTAAAGAAAAATGTCGGAGGATTTCAATTTAAACTAAGAGGAGACTGTTTTTCCTTTGCTAAAATAAGGAAACTTTGCGTCCTTTGCTCCTGTAAACAAAAACGTTGGTTTGTGCGAGACTCACCGGCGCATGCGCAACGCCGATGTCCTAAGTCATCCGCCCGGAAAGGCTTACGTTTACGACCAGTTGGCGCAAGATTAAAGTGATTCTTACGTTTTAAATATGGATATTTTTCTTACAAAAACGCATCGATTTGCTACAGGAGGCCTTTATTCACTCCACGGAGCCGTGTGAGGCACTTTTTTATTATGAATTGATGCACTTTATTGGACTTGTTTTGGACTGATGAAGAGAAACACCCACCCGTGCCATTCTAAAGCTTAGACGTGAGTGAAAGATAATTTTTAAAAATAATTCCGATTGGATTCATTTGAAAGAAGGAAGTCTAGGATGCCTGGAGTGTGAGTAAATGAAACTATCCCTTTAAGAACTGAATTTTGTGGCCACATTTTATCATAATTTATTCTTTTGTTTATAGTTCAGTTGTGGCCATGTTTGATTAATTCCTCATTATCATTGACAAAATTTAAAAAGCTTTTTAAACATTGGCTTTAAGTTGTGATTCTGCATCTATCCGACTGGACTAAAAGGCTACTTCTCAAAATATTACTTTTTCATTGTTTAAAGCAAATTGTTTTGTAAATTTCTTTTTCAGTGGGACTTTTTCTGATTTTTTTTTTTTTTTTCCCCCAGTGTTTTTGCAGCTTGGCGTGTTATGAATCATTTAAACTCTCTGAAACTATTTGTGTGATGGCTGCCTCCATTTTGACCTGTTCAATAACTGCCCACTCTGAGTCTTCCTCTATTGCAGGTCTCTCTGCTGACTCTGTGCTTCATTCTTCAACTTTTAATCCGAATATTAATCACTTCTGGTTTCTGCCGTTTCATTCAATTCAATTGATTGCTGTGGTTTAGTTTTTATATGTGATTCTATGTACAAGTTTATAAGTATCCTTCTTTGGCTTTATCAACAGATGTACAAGAAGGATATCTATCGTAACAACGAGGTGAGCCAGAACCCTATGCAGCCCAACTACAACCCCCAGCAGCCCCTCTATCAGGAAGACAAGCCATACAGAGATTACGACCACCAGCCGTACCGCTACGATGGGGGCTACATGGAACCAAAGGCACGTAACTTTGACCCTCACCTACATTTTGACAGCACCATGCCTGCGTACGACGAGCAGTGGGCCCCATATGACCAAACATCAGGATTCGACCCTCATATGCCCTATGAGGACGGTCTAAATCGCATGTACGGTCATCCTCAGATGCGACATGACACAGGCTACGACGCCAGTCGACCTCGCTATGGCATACCAAGCTCTGGACCGATCCGACAAGAACCGTCCCCTACTCGCCCACAGTATGACCAGGAAGCACTCCCTCGTACTCAAGCCTCTTCCCGCTCCCCTGAACCCCCCAAACAGCAGTACTACGACCCATCCCAGAGGCCTTCCTACTCTCAACCACCACAGAGGGGCTACATGAACTCTGAGGCCTCTGTGACCCCTCCCAAACCGGAGTCCATCTCACCGCCATTGGAGACTGTGCTTCCTCCTCCTCCAGCCGAGGCAGAGGATGACCCAGCCATGAAGCCCCAGTCGGTGCTCACAAGGGTTAAGATGTTTGAGAACAAGCGATCCGTGTCTGTGGACCGAGCAAGAGAGTCTGCAGACACTGGTATTCGGGTGAGTTGACGGTCTGTATTTCTACTAACTAATTATACACTATCAGTCAGATGTTTTGAACAGTAAGATTTTTAATTATTATTATTTTTTTATATATATAGAAGTCTCTTCTGCTTACCAAGCCTGCATTTATTTGATCCAATGTATAGCGACAACAGTAATTTTTTATAATATTCTTACTATTTAAAATGACTGTTTTCTATTTGAATATATTTTAAAATGTAATTTATTCCTGTGATCAAAGCTAAATTTTCAAAGCTAGTATTCAGTGTCACATGATCCTACAGAAATCATTCTAATATGCTGATTTGCTTTTCAAGAAACACTTCTTTTCATTATTATTCCTTTTTCAAGATTTTTTGATGAATAGAAAGCATTTATCTGAAATAAAAAGCTTTAGTAACATTATACACTATACCATTCAAAAGCTTGAAGTCAGTATAATTTTTTGGGGAAAGAAATTCTAGAAATTAATACTTGTACTTAGCAAGGATGCTTTAAGGTGATGATAAAGACATTTTTATTTCAGATAAATGCTGTTCTTCTGGACTTTCTATTCATCAAAGAAACTTGTTGATTTCAACATAGTAATGTTATATTATTTTTGTTATATTAATATTATATATTATATAATGTTATATTATTAATGATGTTATATTAATGTTTTTTGAGCAGCAAATCAGAATGTTAGAATGATTTCTGAAGGATCATGTGACTGGAGTAATGATGCTAAAAAAATTCAGCTTTGAAATCACAGAAATAGAAAACAGTTATTTTAAGAATTTTAAATAGTAAAAATATTTCTAAATTTGACTGTTTTCGCTGTGCTTCGAATCAAATTAATGCATGCTTGGTAAATAGAAAAAAAAACAAAACACGCTAAAAATCTTACTGTTCAAAAGCTTTTGACTGGTAGTGTACATTCTACAGACTGAATAATTAATCTGGTAATATTTTATGCTTCGTTTAGCCTGTGGACATGGTGCCTAAACCTGGCGCTGCCTCTGTGCCCAAAGCCAATTCTTTAAGTAACCTGGACCAAGAGAAGGCCTTCAGGTAATGAACTAGCACATTAAGTATAAACCAAATCTCCAGCCATTAGCATACAGTGTTATTTGTATCTGTACTGGGGAAAAAAATGTAAACCACAATGTACAGTACCATTCTAATTTATTTATTTATTTATTTATTCTTTCATTCAAATAACTTTGATTGAATTTATTCAGCAAGGATGCATGAATGATTAAAAGTGATTGTAAATACATTTGTAATTTTAAACTTTCTATTCATCAAAGAAACCTGAAAGAATTAACAGTTTCCACACAAACTCTGACTGTTTTCAACATTGATAATAATACAAAATCATTTTTGAGTGCCAATCAGCATATTAGAATGATTTCTAAAGGATCATGTGACTTATTTAATTTTGCCATTACAGGAAAAAAAATATTTTAAAATATATTAAAACTATTTTGCAATGTAATATTAAGCTATACAAGTGTTTTACAGTATTTCAGCTCAAATAATTCAGCCCATAACATTAAAAACTTCCATAGCCTAAACATTAGAATGCTACTACAGTGGCATTGGCCAGAGAAATAAAATTAGTCATAGGTCTCCCTCTAGTGGTGAAATAGTCAAATACATAGTCTGATTCTGAGTGTCCAATAATATGAGGCTGAATGCCTGTTAATGCACTAGGCTTTCTTGTGATAAACAAACACACACAAACTGACATACTGAGTTTGAAATTACTTAAATGTTTTATATGAGGTTCTGATTACATTAGTGCACTTTTATTGACATTGTCATTACCTCAACAGTATTATATACATCAAGCATTTTAAAGTACACATGCTTCTTTCATCTGTCAGATCTCCAGAGCCACAGCAGCCACAGCAGCCCCAGCTTAAAGCAGCAGACGATATAATTCGCTCGAATAACAATGACCCTGATGAGGATGAGGAGTACTACAGGAAACAGCTGTCTTACTTCGACCGCCGCTTTGACAGCAAACCTTCTGCACAGCTAACACCTGCCATGAAGCCAGCCCAGCCCCAGACCCAGCCTGGGTACTACCCCAGGTACATGTTTAAATACTTAAAAGGATAGTTCACCCAAAAATGAAAATTCTGTCATTAATTACTCACCCTCATGTCGTTCCAAACCCATAATGCTTTCGTTCATATTCGGATGAACCAGAAAGGTAGTAAGGGCATTGTTAAAATAGACCATGTGACATCAGTGGTTCAACTGTAAATTTGTTAAGCCATGAGAATACTTTGTGTGCAAAGAAAACAAAAGATCTGACTTTATTCAACAGTTTCTTCTCTCCAGTATCAGTCGACACTTGTTCACAAGAGTCAGACTGTCATAAACACTGTCATAAAAATGTTTTATTGAACTAGACTTATTTGGATTTGTAATATAAATTTAGATGGCAGTAAACATTATGTTAGAATACATTGCTTCAAGTTTGAATCTTGACTTCATTGTTCTTTATTTGACTGTCTGCTACAGGGCAGAGTCAGTGGAGAAGATCAACCCTGTTGTTCCAGCTGTCCCACCCCCGACCCTGCCCAAACCTGCAGGTAAGTGATTAATGGAACAAATATTGTATTTGCTCTATTGTCTTACAGCAAAACAAAACATTATACATACTCCTAAAGCAGCACAACTGTTTTCAACATTGATAATAAGAAGAAATGTTTTAAAGCACCAAATAAGCAAATTCGAATGATTTCTAAAGAAGACTAATGGAACAAATATAACTTATTTTAAATATTTTAAATGAAATATTGTCTACATTTAAAGGACATTCTCATCAAATGATGAAAAAAAATGAACCCAGTGTCTAAGGAGCTTATTTTATATCTGTAAAATTGGTACACGTTTATTCACATACTCTCTGTCACACGCGCAGTGACCCCACCTCTAGACCCACATGGATCTCCCAAAGTGAAGCCTCCCAATCATGAAGACACAGTCCAGAGCACTTACCTGCCTCAGAAAAGCTTCCCAGAGAAATCTCCTGTAAATGGCACCGGTGAACCTCCAAAGACCAACAACACTGCCACGTCCAGTTACAACCGGTTTGTGCCCAAGCCGTACACAACCTCTGCAAGACCCTTCGAGCGCAAGTTTGACAGCCCCAAGTTCAACCACAATCTCCTGCCTAATGACTCTCAAAATAAGACAGATAATGTGAAAGCTCCCATCAGTACCACAACCAAACCACAGATCTCACCCCAGCCAGCAGACCACGACAGTGGCCTAGACACCTTCACCCGCACCATGGACCAGAAACCCAAATATCAGCAGAACAACATCAATGCTGTACCCAAGGCAATACCTGTCAGGTACAGTAAAAACTAACTCCGTAATTGTCAAGCTTAGATGTTTACATTTTTTGGTAAGTAGACATTTTATCCATGTAGTATTTATTTATTTATTTATTTATTGTTTCTAAAAACTAATATTGAATGTTAGAGAGTGTAAATCCAAAAATGAAAATTCATGTCATTTATAACTCACCCTCATGTTGTTCCAAACACAAATTAAGATATTTTTGATGAAATCCAAGAGCTTTCTTACCCTGTGTAGACAGCAACACAACTACCACGTTCAAGGCCCAGAAAGGTAGTAAGGACATTGTTAAAATAGTTCATGTGACATCAATGCTTCAGCCATAATTTAATGAACCATCATGTTAATGAGAATACTTTTTGAGCACAAAGAAAACAAAAATAACATCTATATTTAACAACGTTCACAACAGTGCTGTCTGTGCAGGGTCATAACACTCTCAGATTTCATCAAAATTATATGTGTCGGAACGGCATGAGGGTAAGTAAATAATGACTGAATTTTAATTTTTGCCTGAAATATACTTGTAAGTACAGGATATTATCCAACAAAACAAAGCAGAAAGACATCCATTATCACAATCAGCAGAACTAGATATTTGTCTACTCATATTACTTTTCTGCTATAGTAAAAAAGGCGTTTTATATCTATATATATATATATCTATATCTATCTATCTATCTATCTATCTATCTATATATATATATGTATATGTATATGTATATGTATATGTGTGTGTGTGTGTGTGTGTGTGTGTGTGTGTATATATATATATATATATATATAAAAACATATATATATATATAGATAGATAGATAGATATATATAGAGATATAAAACTGAAATTACAGATCAGACTAAAAATAAGGTTCATCTGTTTTTCTTTCTCTTTCCAGCCCGAGTGCTTTGGAGGATGACGATGAAGATGACAGCCACACGGTTGTAGCGACAGCACGGGGCATTTTCAACTCTAACGGTGGGGTCCTGAGCTCCATTGAGACAGGAGTGAGCATCATTATCCCTCAGGGAGCCATTCCTGACGGTGTGGAGCAAGAGATCTACTTCAAAGTGTGTCGGGATAACAGCATCCTGCCACCTCTGGACAAAGAGAAAGGTCAGTCACGCATCTTTTAACTCAAGGGTCAGAAGTTTCTGACATTTTTGTCTTTCTCCTCTGGTCTGTGAAAAAGGTTGATACTGTTTGATACTGATTCTTTTTTGTTTGTGTTTGTTACAACCCCTTTTTTTTTTTTTTTTCAATGAACCTGTACTGATAATACAAGTGAGATTATAAGTACTACATTTATAGCTTGATGGGATGTTTTTGTGCTAGTTTTCTACTTCATACAGTGGTGGCCCAAATAATTAGAACACTAGTATTTTCACCAGCTAAAAATGGTTTTAAGTCAGTTATTTCTATCTTTGTTATTTCTTTCAAAGAATGGTCACACCAAAAGTTGATTTAATTTAGTTAACTGATAAATAAAATCTATTAGTGACATTTTTTTGACATGCTCAATTTACAGCATTTTTACACCAGTGTCATCTTGAAGCATCTTGGAAATGTTGTCACAGTTCTTCTCGATTTAGACTTCTTGTGCACACAAGAAAAATCACTGGATTATTACAATTAATGGCAAAATGAATGTTTGGAAATGTAAACTGATACTTCCTACAGACACACTGCAGCAAATGATAGAAACAACTGACTTAAAACCGTTTTTTAGCTGGTGAAAAAAACTAGTGTTCTAATAATTCTGGCCACCACTGTATATAGTTATGTATTTGTCTACAGAGTAAATGCTAAAGGCTAAAAGAAAGCGTTTTTATTTCCAGGTGAAACTCTGCTGAGTCCTCTGGTGATGTGTGGTCCTCACGGCCTGAAGTTCCTGAAGCCAGTGGAGCTCCGCCTACCTCACTGTGCGTCTATGACCCCTGATGGTTGGTCTTTTGCTCTAAAATCCTCCGACTCCTCGTCGGGTACGCTGTCCTCTCTCTGTCCTTTTTGGGGTCGTTTGGGATGGCTTTGTGACATCTTGTTTGGTTGTGGGCCTTTTTTCATTATGCATTTTCTTATTCACAACTCCATATATCGCTAATCTTCTGTTTACTTATTTTTTTAATTTTTTACTCATGCAGCACATCACACTGACTCACTCCAGTCATTTATTTATGTGGTTTAAGGTACATTTAAACCAAATGTCATTTTTAGCTGGACAATCAAATTACAGTAGTCAACATTTTAAGTGGATCAAAACCTTTCATCAAAGTTGTCCTAAAAACCAAAACAATACCCGTTCTTGTCTTAGGACAACTTTAAACTTTTAATCCACTTAACTTTTCTTTGTGACAATTCACTCTACAGTACGTTATTAGTAATGTAGGGTCAGTAAGATGTTTTTCTCAATTAAATTGACAGTAAGGAAGTTTATGTGATGAAAGATTTCTATTTCATATAAATGCTGGTCTTTTTAATTTTCTATGGATCATGTGACACTAAAGACTAGAGTAATAGCTGTTGAAAATACAGCTTTGCCATCATAGGAATAAATTACATTTTTAAAATATATAAAAATAGACGGCAATTGTTTTAAAACTGATCCTAAACTTTTGAATGGTACTGTATATTTTATAAGGGAATAAATGGCCAATCCCAATAGTTAAACATTTTTTAAAGCTAAATATTAAACAATAAAAATAAATAATTGTTACACTTATGAGTAACAACATATCCATTATATTGTAACAAATGGACATTTTGCATTAAAGAAAATAAATTCGTTTTGGCAGATGGTTTGTATTTGCAGGGCCCAACAAATTTTGCATAAAGCTATTTTCGCTGCCCAGATTTGTTTATAGGCTTTTGTTTTCTCTCAATTAGGACACTGAATCACTCAATTTCTCTCTTGAGATTAGTTGAATAATCAGATCTGCATATGAACTCTACTAAAAAATAGGTTTTCCATTTTCACTTGGGTCTCATGATTTCATGAATTTGCCAATGGGAATTCATATCTAATCATAATTCACTCACATTGTTTGTTCTTTAAACTGATTCTCACACAGCCACCCAAATGTCTAAATATGCAGAGATGCTGGAATTGTCTTCGTCCCGCAAATGGAGAACAGCAGATGTTTTTCCCTGGGTCTTTATTTCTCTCTCTCTCTCTTTTTTGTTTCACTCATTCGTCTCTATTTAAAACTCTTATTGGTAAACCTGGCATTGCCCTCCTAGTGAACCTCTCATTCTGATTGTGCAGTGGAGAGATCGGAGACTCCTGTTTCATCCAAAACCATTACAGGCCTTTGCCTCTAATCTGCATATTTTAAAACAATCCATAGCTTATCCATAGCTCAAGGCAAATTTCCCTGCACTCTCTTGGAAAGAGAGCGTTTACCTAACTGATTTAACAAAAATATTGTTCTGATGGAGCTCACAGCGGAGTATGAAAGGGCACTGAAATCCTCAGGTCCTTACAGATTTATAAATGAACTACAAAAGATTTAAGTGTACGCTCAGCTGGAGTGTAACCGTTATTTTAATTCTTCTAATTGTGTAATAATTTCTGCACCACAAAACCACAGAACTACAGTCTGCGTGTGTATTTGACAATCAACCTTGTTTCGCTTCTGTTTATTGCCGCTAGTGGTGCCGAAATTACACATTTCACCTTGATGAATGGGAAAACAACTTTGTTCTTATGCATTACAGCACCTTAGGCTGTGAGCTTATTGGTTCTTGCTCTGGCTCTGCTGATTATCTCTGTCAGAACAAATAACGCATGCTGAGAGCCTGTCTTATCTCCAAGCGTCCCGCTATGCTCCTCTCCTTTCCTCATGCAAACTAAACTAAAATAATAGCACAGTATTATACTCTTAGAGCTGTTTAAGTATGCTATAAAATACTGTGAGGAAATTTACTATTTTTACGAAGGTCATGTTTCTCCAAATTTGTTTTATGTTAGATTTTTGGTAGTGTTTTGTTGGCTTTAGAGTAGAGGATCTACCTAGAAAGCAAGCATGTATGCGGCTTTATTTGCTGTCATTGATGCATGTACGCAACATACAGTGCCTTGAGAAAGTATTCATACCTCTTCACGTTTATGTTACTGCCTTATGTTAAACTGCTTTAAATTACTTTTTCCCCCACATCAATCTACACTCCATAAAAGCTTGTTGCACCATACCCAAAAAGACCTGAGGCTGTAAAAGTGCTTCAACTAAGTACTGAGTTAAGGGCATGAATACCTATGCAATGTACTCGTATCAGTTTTTAATTTTAATAATTTTACAAAGTTGTGACAATTATGTTTTTGCTTCGACATTATGGTGTATAGAGTGTAGATTGATGTGGGGAAAATAAGTAACTTAAAGCAGTTTATACAACAGTTCTTTCTGGTTTCTTGGCTAATAAGAGTGCGATATTAGAGTTCAGCAGAACTTTTTGACAATTTTGTAATTGTCATTTCGTCTGCGGTACTTCTTACAGTGAGTGTCACGGTGAATGCCCAAATCCACTATAATTTTAAAAATATTACTGTTTTTGTGTCATGGAATGTAGTTTTAAGAGGTTTTCAGGTGAAAATGTTCTTGTGTATAGTTCAAATATGCAGTTTGTTAATAAAGATAGTGTCTGTTTGAAAACTGCGTTGACGTTTTCGGACATGTGAGCTCCAGGGCATTAGCAGGCATTCAGGGCAGTGAATCTGCCAGGAGATGCCTCAACTCGGCCAGATTTTTTGGAATTTGCCGCTGGCACTAATATCTCTATAGAGGTTAAACATTAGATATAATTTGTTTTGGGTAAATCTAACGGTCAGTCTTTGGTTTCATTAATCTATTACTTGTTCCAGAGCAAATTGTTTGGGCAAAATCTCATCATGTTTATGTATATCAGAGTGCTGCCTGTGTAACATACTTTCGACTGAATTGCCTAGCAACTTATGATGGCTTTTGTTATTTATTAAATATTATTCAATGAATAGTATTTTATATAAATAGTGGTATTTAATGCTGTATTTTATATAAATAGTAGTAATTAACAGTGTTTAGTATTGACAAATGGTGCGCGTTCATGATGGTGATTTTAGTTACATTGTTCTGCCATTAGATGGTGATGAGATTGTTTTTACAAGTTAGCAGTAAAGATTTTTACATTGAAAGAATGAATGCGGTCATAAGCGGAAGTTATTTTTAATTTCAACATCAGATTAACGCAGCTAACAAATGCGCTGAGCAGCGCTGTCTTCAGAAATCACCCTTAACAGATGAAAGGATATTAACTTTACGACATTCAAACTAATGTTTATTGTGAATCAGAGACCAATCTGAAGAATGTATGCTGTATCAGATGCAGGTAATCACACTGGCCCAGTCCATCTCTTTCATAACACACAGTGAGCTTTCCATACAGTAATACAGTATGCTTTTAAAGCAACTCCACGTTGCTAGTTCTAAAGTGACATTTTGAAATTAGTAACGGAGGCTCGGGCTCAGCTGTCCACTTTAGATTCGAATCCGTGGCGGAAGGAAGTAGTTCTGCACAAAAGAGTGTTTTTAAAGACACTCCGTTGTTATTTTGTTTATGTATTTACACACTTGTGCAGTTGAACTGTTGTATAATCACAATATCACACTTGTAGACGTGAGATATGGCTGTATATCGGCACGGCTGTGAATCGGCCGTAGGTACTCGCAGTGTGCCAATATACAGCCATATCTCATATCTGTGAGAAATGTGAGTGTGAGTTGCTCATTTAACATAAGGCAGCAACATAAAATGTAAAACAAATGAAGGGCTATAAATACTTTTGCAAGGCACTGTAAAATACACCACTGTTCAAAGGTTTGGGGTCACTAAGGTGTTTTAAATGTCTTTGAAAGAAGCCTCTTATTCTCACCAATGCTGCATTTATTTGATCAAAATACATATACAATTTAAAATGTAGTCCTCAGTGTCACACGATCCTTCAGAAATCACTTCAGAAAGTTTAAAAGAATAGCATTTCTTTGAAATCTAATAATAATAAAAATAATTGTCACTTTTTATCAATTGAATGCATTCTTGCTAAATGAAAGTGTTCATTTCTTTCTTAAAGGAAAAAAAAAAAGATACATTTTCACATGGCGGTTCATATTTTTCTCCATTTGTCCATTGTATTCATCTACATTTTCTCTGTTTATCCAGGTGATCCTAAGAGTTGGCAGAACAAATCTCTCCCTGGGGATCCCAACTACCTGGTCGGAGCCAACTGTGTGTCTGTGCTTATTGACCATTTCTGAGGAGGGCGACAACAGCAAGGTCCCGTTATGAATGTGGAACCAGATTAAAGGAGAGAGGACCTTTCCCCTTACGAACACAAACACACACTCACGCTCAAACACAAACACAAGATGAAGGCGCTGCACGACACTAAATGAAGGGTCTCCCGACCGTGCTCTGGCTTTGTTTACGGTAACCTCTGAGACTGAAGGAAGGGTTACATTCAATGAAGTGCTGTTTTAATCTCCTCATCGTCCTCTTCGTTTTTACTTCTTCCTCTTCTTCTTTTTTTAAGTGCTTTCGAGGATAACAAAAACAGACATTAACCATTGATGGACTGCATGCTCTGTGCCACTGACCAACTAATACTCACACTGTAAGCCAACTGTAATATTTTTGCGACGCATTAAGTTGCGTCGTCTATTTTTTAAAGGATTTATTAGGTTCTTCCATTCAGTCTAGGCTACGTATAGACTATATTACTCTGCAAATGTATTTTAACTTCATATAGTATGCACACTTATAATGTTATGATTCTAATGTATAGTGCAACTTTTCTAGAATATCGAATTCTACTTTTAGGCTTTTCGATCGAGCAGTTGAAGTGTACATCTGACACATTTCCTGACTTTTATCATGTCACGGTGCAGGACCAGTGCTAGTTACGAGCGAGCGTCGGAGAATCTCAGCATCTTAAGAATAATGGAGGATGAAGTTTTCTAGCCAAGGATGCGTCACCTAAGGCTCACCTTTTTTTAAATAGCTCCTTTGTAGACACCACTAGCCTCCTCACAGACCTGTGAACTTGAGCACTGGAACATTCCTGCTGTGTCGAGATCTATGCACGTGCTTTGACTCAGGTGTGAAGACCGCTGCTCTCTCCTTTGCCCTTCTTCCTCACTCCCTCTCTCTCTCACTCACTCCATCTGAAGCAGTGATGCCTTATCTGAAACGACACTTTTTTTCAGTAACGAAAACCTTTGTGGTTTCTTTTTTGCTAAGTTGTTCTAATGATAAATTATGAAGAAACTGAAGTTGTCTTTCTGCCATTTTTGTCGACCCGCTGTACAAACGAACCTGGGTGTTGCACACGAGAACAGCGTGACAGCTAAGAACAGGTTTTCTCTTTTTATCTGCTATGCACATGACCTTTGAAGAGAAACACAAATAAAAGATGGAAGGAGATCAGTTGGCTGTACATAAAGCTAGCATATTGCCTTCATTATTGGTTTGTAAATGACATTTTTTGTATGTCTTTATTTTGTATAAAACTTAAGGGGGGGGGGGGACGTTTATAAAAGAGGATGAATGAAACGAAAACGGTCGTCTTTGTATTCTGGTTCTACCCTTGAGCCTTGGAACGTGTACTTAGCAGTAATAATATCACCTTTTCTACAGATACACACTAAATATAAGCGTTTTTAATGATAACCATCTTTTTATTCTTTAATTACAAAAGAAAGTGCTTGATGTAAACTATTCTCAAAACCTGTTTTCTTTTAAACGATGTGCTCGAAATGTGTCCCACGCATTTATTTGTGATACTGGATGCTATATTGTGTGTCCTGAAATGTATTTTTGTACTAATAGACGATTTATTATGGCACACCGGAAGACTTTTTTTTTGTTTGTTTTTTTTTTCTTTAGACAATATAACACAGCTTCGACTGGTCATTAGCTATTCACATGTGGCAGAGTTTGTTCCCTTTTCAACACAATTTCCAGTATGCCACTGTATTAAAAAATAAAATCATTTTTAAAATACACTGTGTTATTTACTGTGGATTTTCCTAGTTGTAGCTGCGATACCAAAAGGATTTTGCATAGATGACAGTGTGCTGTTATACAGGAGCAAGGTGACTTTGAAAATGTGCCTCATTGCGACAGCACACTGCAGTAAAATGTGTAGTGAGACTCATTGGCCTGCAGATGGCGCAAATGTTTTATTGTGCACATTCATTCAGAATGTTAATTGCGTTTTGGCGATTATAAAATTGATTTGACTTATACTGTAGCTTTAATCGATTGGTTAAATCGAATGGTTGAAGTGGTCACATCTTCTTAAATGCCTAATCAATTTAAACTCTGTGCCTTGTTTAAAGAAATAAGTTAGTGAAGTACGTTTTATTAGTCAAAAAGTGTTATATTAATATGAGGCAGTTGTGGGGGAAAGGAAATGGTGAATTAGATTTCTTCAAACTTTTGTTTCATGTGTCATACTTTGAAAGTTACAATTTTAGAAGTAAATCATTGAAAATGGGGCTCTGGGTTTTCCTCTGTGACTCCATGTTTACATATGTAATTATTTATGTGAGACAGAGTTATCTTAATATATTAACTATAGACCTTGTAAACATTACATGAACCAAATACGGCAATGGTAAAATCTGTGTATATTATGACATGTTTAACATCTTTCCTTTTAAGGAGCTTTGACACAGACATGATCTTTCAGAGGTGCAAACTGGAATTTAACAGGTCAGGTCATGTTACTATTCTCTCCAACCATACAAAAATGTTCATACTGAATCACAATAAGCCTTGTGTAAAATAGCCTACATTTTTTGTATGAAAGCTCAAGTACATTTTAGTCATACATGTTGATGGAATTATGTAGATTCAATTAAATACATTTTATTTTGTCACAACTTTTATCCTCTTGAAATGTGCTGAGATTTCTGGAAAATAAGGAGAACAATAACATACAGTAAAACAGTTTGCACAACAAATCTGTGTTCATAATCAGGATCATACATTAAAATTATATGGTAAGGCACACCAATTTGCAAAATCAGCTGCTGTTTGACAGCTAAAAATAGCTGGTCGCGAGAAGCAAATGAGACCGGAAACCAGACCCATAAAATGTACAAATGGCCACGCCCACTCTGACGGGAAGAAAAAAGTGGATAGCTTCGCTTCTCTGTCTTTCTGAGTATTTGAATATGTTTGTTTTTTTTTAATCTATAACGCGTTTTTTAAAAGTTAAATCGTTGGCATTTTTCTCGCTTTGTGATGGCTCTGAACGGGTTTCTCTCTCTAGCGAAAATAGAAAACCCGGAATGGAATTTTATTGGAATCTATACGGAACACCTCGATTTAGAACGTGAAATCTGAGTCGCTCCGTTCCATTCACATACTCTGTTCCAGACCTGCTTTCAGTGTGTGCGTTGCTTGGTGGCACAAGAAGCTTGAAGATTTCTGTTTTCGTAGAGAATAATTTCTTAACTAGTCAGTTTTGGTCTTAAACGTAAGTTTACGAATTCTAGTTACTAATTTAACTTGTATAAAACCATCATGACAATCAAAATGGAGCAGTAGCGCTGAAAATCTGATGAGAGCCTTGGTGATATTAAGTACAGCAGCACTCTTTCTTTCGTGACTAAATGTCATATTAACCGAACGCAAAGGCTCAGTCTTAAAGCGATTTAAATGAAAAGTAACAATATGAATAATAAGTAAGATTGAGTAGGCTCATTATATCCATTCACGGACTCTGGTTTTTATGGCTCCACGAGTTCATTGCCCGCATCAATCTATCTGAATCTACATATGGCTGCACGTCAGTCCATCTCCTCCTCAACCCAAGCACCTGCTCACACATCCAACTACACATGACAGACCTCTAACGCGCGGCTGCGGCTGCGGCTGTTCAGGATTCGAGCGAACATTGTTACACTGGAGTCGAACGTTGGAAACGCGTCGTGGAACCTCGAAGCGCGTCATACGCCGCTCGTACAAACGCGCGATAGATGTGAAGTTCGTTCCTCCGAATACGAGCTTTATTATTTAGACGTTCTCTGTTCAGAGCCGTGAGAGATTTCATTAGCGGACTGTCACGGCTGTGAACGGATTTGATGGATCACCTATCCCGTGTGTTTCCTCGAAGCGGGCGACCATACAGCGCGCGTTTACGCAAAGCTTACCTCATTGTCTTGCTGAAATGATTTTGGATAAGGCTAGTTGAAACACCTGCTTGAAAACAGCGCACTTCTACTCAGAACACTGAGAGCAGGACATCGATGAGGTTCCTCGTGTAACGGGATGATGGTCTGCGCGTCTTGCCAGCACGCTATGAATTGGTTTTTACGTTGTGTATGTCGGAGCGACTGAACCCAGAGGTGTCCTGTGAACCCGAAGGCTGCTGATTTGACTCAAGTTCTGGTTTCATTTAAACTGTTTAGTCGTGACCATGCCTGTCAGTGCAATGCCGAGGGGTCGGTCTCTGAGCCCGGTATCTCTGTCCCGCAGCCTCTCGCGGCTGAGGGAGTTTCGAACCCGGACTCGCATCATGCTTTCTCTGGGAGTTTCACAGATGGTGCTCGGGAGTCTCATTTTGGCTGTCAGTTTCGCCGCTTTGGCTCTTACTACATCTCCGAGGGTGAGACATTCGTGTCCCTTTTGGGCTGGGTTCTCGGTAAGTTGCATTTATTGTTGAACGATGATGTATTTTTGCGAGTTTCCCCTAAACAGAAGGGTGATATTACGCGCCATTTGTGACCCCCAGCAGCAACTGCGGAGTCAGCAATCACATCATCCGCGCCTCGTTCTTAGTTTATAATTCAATTCTCCAGCTCATCATCGAGAGCCAGCGGTAGAGGTATTCACCAAATGCGAAATTAAGTAGCCTATAAATAATTTCGGGGGCAGAGGGACTCTTTGAAGCTGCTTTATTGCTTGGGCTCAGGTGAGCTCACCTATAAGGCTGTGTGCTCGGTTGGTGAATTGCCTCATATAGTGCAGCAGAATGAAACCAAATGCTTAGAGAAGATTAGACACGTTCATTTGCACCTCATTTGTGCCTGTTGATGTTCTGTGTGAAAGTGTTTCAACAGGCTGTTAGTTTCTGGCTAGTATTGATTAATGCATCCTTGTTAGATTTTCAGACAGGAATGATTCTGTTCATTAATCACAATAAGAGCACGTCTTTTCCACAGCGTCCGAGTCACAGTACACACTTTAAAAATGGCTGTGCATCTTTAATTCTTTTAGTTTTATTGTTTTATGTAAATATAAATGTTGAATTTTGTATAACTGCAATGTTGCGTATATTTTATTAATGTTTGTTGTTATATCCTGCTGCTTTTTGCACTGCATTTTAAAGAGACTGACATGCTTTATTTTTAGACTTAGATCAGTCAAAAACAAAGGAACAGTGAGGTTTTTAATGTTTTTTAAAGAATTATCTTCTGCTCATCAAGCCTGCATTGATTTGATCCAACATACAGCAAAACAGTAATATTGTAAAATATTTTTACTATTTAAAATAACTGCTTTCTATTTGAATATATTTTAAAATATAATTTATTCCTGTGATCAAAGCTACATTTTCAGTATCAGTGTCACATGATCTTTCTGAAGTCATTCTAATATGGTGATTTGCTGATATTTTTTATTATGAATATTTAAAACAGTTGGGTACATTTTTTTTTTTTAGGATTCTCTGATGAATAGAAAGGACCAAAGATCAGCATTTATCTGAAATTAAAAAAAAAAAAAAAAAAGCTTTTGTAACATTATACACAATACCATTCAAAAGCTTGGAGTCAGTATAATTGTTTTGGGGGGGAAGAAATTATAGAAATTAATATTTTTATTTAGCAAGGATACTTTAAATTGATCAAAAGTAATGATAAAGACATTTGTAATGTTACAAAAGATTTCTATTTCAGATAATTGCTGTTCTTCTGAATTTTCTATTCATCAAAGAAACCTGAAAAAAAGCTGTTTTCAACATATTAATAATAACAATAAATGTTTTTGAGCAGAAAATCAGAATATTAGGATGATTTCCGAAGGCTCATGTGACTGGAGAAATGATGCTAAAATTAAGGTTTTTAATCACAGAAGTAAATTACATTTTAATATATTCAAATAGAGAGCAGTTATTTCAAACAGCAAAAAATTGTACTGTTTTTGTTGTACTTTAGATCAAATAAATGCAGGCTTGGTGAGCAGAAGAAACTTATTTAAAAGCATTAAAAATCTTACTGTTCAAAAACCTTTGACTGGTGTGTGTGTGTGTGTGTGTGTGTGTGTATATATATACACACGCCATGTAGCTCAAAAGCACAACCCTCTGATTCATCTTTACAAGACACTGTACAAGGAACTTTTGTAGGACAGTATTTTCAACACCTTAAAATTTAATGCCGTACTGTAAATATTTATGAAGGCACACACTCTTGGTTTCTTCCCGTAGATGGTGTATGTAAAAGCTCAGTGGTGTTAATTATGGTTGTGAAAATGTAATATAGATGGGACGGGGACATGTGTGGTGGCGAAGATAACCAGTCTTGGGGTCAGAGGTCAAACAACTGGGCTCACTGATCATTCTCCAGACGCTGAATGTATTGCATGTAGCAGATAAGGAAAATGTGGCTGTGAGAAAGCTCAGCTGCTTCTTGTATCAGTATGGTTTCGTGGATTTTTATGTAGATGTATTCTGTAGGTGCAGGGGATTAGCTGGTTTTAAATGTCTAATAGGGTGTTGGGATAGATTTTGCGCCTCTGGGTTGTGGTGGGGAAGATCGCCGTGTCCAGGCCTGAGGTCATAGCGGCAGAGAGCTGGTGAACATGCTGTGCTCCTCACTGGAATGGGCTGAGCGGCTGGGGCATAATGGAGCTCTGAATTACTTACCAATCAAAGTCTGGATTAATGGTGTGGTCTTGAGCGAGCGGAGCAGGGGAATGAACAGCATGTGTGCTTGTCCTTGTGCAGGGGGGAAATGTAATGATTTAAAGTGTTCAAAATGTATCTATGCCGGCATTTCTTTACATCATCTACCTACAAGAACCATTTTGGGTTGTGCAGAGAGAACCTTTTAGTAAATGGTTCCTAAAGAACCATTTTTTTCATAGTGTGAAGAACATTTAAATGATTTAAGGAATATTTTTCCACTATAAAGAAACTTTTGTGCATTGTTTGATGGATAGAACCATAGAAGACAGAAAACCTATCCAATGTTATCAGTAGTTCCTTTTTTTTCTGTTTATCTGCAATTATTAATTCACACTAACCTGTTTAGGATGCCCAGTATATTGGTATATTAGCTGTATTTTAGGATTATATTTTGTATATTTTGGATGCCCAGCATATTGACGATATTTGTTTATTTTTTACCAATATTCTTTTTCTTTCTTTTTCTTTCTTTCTTTCTTTCTTTCTTTCTTTCTTTCTTTCTTTCTTTCTTTCTTTCTTTCTTTCTTGTATTTTTATTTCAAACAAAAAATAATATAAAACAAAATATGCATAGATATTTTTAGACTTTTTTGTATATTAACGATATTTGTTTATTTTTACCAATATTCTTTTTCTTTTTCTTTCTTTCTTTCTTTCTTTTTTCTTTTATTTAAATAATATAAATTATATAAAACAATAATATAAAACAAAATATGCAAACACAATAAATGTGTTGCAAATTTCTTTGCGAGCAAATTTCAAAATACATATCCATCTTTTGTAATGTTGTTATGCCTAAACTCACTTGTTTCATACAAATTGTTTAATTTTATAATTTAGGTTTTAACAAAGTTGAATGCAATGCTTTTAAATTATTTTATCGGCAAATCAGTTTTCAAAATGACTGATACCGATAACCTTAAAAATGCCTAATATTGGCACGATAATTGGCCAAGCCGACCCCTAGTTAAAAATTATTTACTTTAAAAAAAAAAAAAAAAAAAACTTTCTTTTTTTTTTTTTCATAATTTATAATCACCTTTCTGGTTGTTTACATTTCCCCTTAAATAATTTGAGGTCTTTTAAATGAATTAAACACAATTATTCCATGTTTCTATAGGAATATAAAATCCTAAATTACATGTGTATTTATTTATATAAAACTATTAGTAATGTTCTTTCATTTTAGGTGGAGTATAGAATGTTAAACTGTAGGATATTGCTGTCACTGCTTAAAATGGCATGAAAACACGCTGCCAGAAAAAAAAAGTACAGTAGCTGTACAGCTCCCTGTTGTCACTAGGGAGTACCCTTACAGTAATTTTTTGTACCCCAAAAGGGTGCATATTAGTATCTTACAGGTACACACTAGTACCTTTATGGGTAGATAAGGTACAAAGGTGTACCTTGAGTATACTGCCCCGTTGACTAGCAAAGGTACAGCTGTACTTTTTTGAAAACTGAACAGAGCCTGGGAAACGAGGGGCAGAAAAGATAAAAAAAAAAAGAAACATCACGCTTTTTCTTTTTCTGGTAAGACTTAAGGTTAACAGTTAAGGTCATGTTAAGATCCCCTACATCTTTTCTCTCAGCTTTCTGCTCCTCATGTTCCCTACCTCCCCCCTCATCTCTCATCCCTCTTTCTTTCTGTGTAACATCAGACAGACACAGAGAGCCTGCATCAAGTCTCTGACCACAGCAGGGAAGCCTGATCAGCAGGAGAACTCTGAATTTGTGTATGTGTGCACAGAAGTATTTTGTTAATCCACCTTCATGTGAGAATTTAACTTGTGCTTCTCCTTTTTTTCTGCTATGCAACAAGCCGTTTTGTTATTCTGTTCAAACACAGATCCTTTCGTTCAAGCCTCATCACATTCTGCAGGAGAGAGTCTTCAGTGTTGGTAGGAATATGACAGAGGGGTGTTGGAACTTTGACAGCCATAAACAGACATGTCACCCGGGTATCAAAACAAGCCCTGACAGGCTCGTATGAAATGACCCTCTGTCATATCACATTCCATGCAGACCTGAACTGTTTCCTGCTGAATCTAGCAACACTGGAACTGAAAAAAAATGACCAGAACTGTTTTGTGTATGTGTGTGAGTGTGAATGATGCAATATGTCCACATGTGCTTTAGAAGTTTGATTTCAGTCATACTAAACTTTCTTCTCCCCAAACCAAAATCAAAATCTACCTATTTTCCTTAATGCACATTACTTGTCTCATTGTGAACAATTAATCCGTGCAATAATATGATTTAATATTTAGTCAAAATTAAAAACTTGCTCTTCCTGTGAAATGACTGCTGGCTTGTGCCAAAATATGCTGCAGATATGCCAGTCTCATTTGCCATTCTGGTATGAAACTGGTCTTTTTGGTATTGTTCACAATCTAATCATCAAACCATGAATAAAAACAAGCACCACCTCACTTTTTTTTTCTTGTTTGAAAGCCATTTTACTCAGAAGTATGTCACAATATGGTTGCGAAGTCTGTCGTGACTTCAACTTCATGATGACTTTACGTTCTTTAGTTCAACTGAAATGTTATCAGTCTGTTTGTTTTTTTTTTTTTGGAACACGATTAACGTACCTTGATAATGTTATTGTAGCTCAGCTGTGTGCAGCATGTACACTACTATTCAAGTTTGGGGTCAGTAAAATTCTTTTTTTTAAATACCAAATTCTGTTTTCCATTAATTTTCTAGATTCCATTTTAATGGTTTAATTAAATTTTAATAATAAAAAATCATATTTAATTAATTGATTTTTATTTTTAAAAAATATAATTATTTTATTTATTCATTTTTCAGAAATAGTTTGTGACATTTTCTGCTAAATAAACTCTGGTAAATCTTTTTTGTTTTTTCTAGTAAATGTTCCTTAATAATGTTTTAATAATAATTGTACTATCATTACCTTACGTAATATATTCCTGTCATAATTTTTTCAAGTTAAACCAAACTTTTATTTTGACAAGTTGCTGTGAAGACTTTTAAGTTTCTATTTGTATACATGACTGTAGTTTTCTCAAAAGAAACAGTAAAATGCCCATAAAGCAGTTCTAGATATTATGTTTGTGTTCATGTACTCATATATTGAGAGGGCAGAGGCTAAAAACACCATGAGCGTCATGTGTAGTAAACAAAACTGTGCATCTGCGCCATTCATTCTAACAGAGACACGCAGAACATGCAGGATTCATATTTAAATAGCATTTTTGTGGTTTAACATTCATAGACACTACATTGTAAAAAATAAAAAACACAATTTGTTAAGTCAGCTTAAAATAATTTGTTACCCTGCTGCCTTAAAATTTTAAGTTCAGTCAACTCAGATAAGTTTAGTCAACTTGAAATGTTACGTTGTACTAAGTAACAACTTAGATATTTGTTTGCTAAACTTAACAGATGGGTAAATAACCCAGCTGCCTTAAAATTTTAAGTTGATTCAGTTCAAATATCTAAATTGTCACTTAGTATAATTTATCATTTTAAGTTGAATAAACTTTTTTTGAGTTGACTGAACTTAAAATTTTAAGGCAGCCAGATTACAAATTATTTTAGGTTGACTCAACAAATTGTTTTTTACAGTGTAGTCTATCACATTTTGATTTAAGAGTACTGACCTACTCTTGATTTATTCCATGACATTCCGTGTTATACAGTAAATTCCATTTTTGTGACTTGATTCCGCGATTCCATCCGCATTTTCCACAACAGGGAAATCATAGAGCCCTATGTATGCTATATGTTTGAATGTATGTAGTTTGCAATGTTTCCAACAGCGTTTAGTGAATTTCCAGCAAAGCATCCCACAAAACCTTCCCTCACTTTCTGTATAAACCCTGAGTCAGTTAGCAGCTTAGAGGAAATCCTGTTGCAGCGCTATCCGGAAGTGCCCTTTTTCCCATTATCCCCCACAGTGAGGAGGCAATCTGAAGTAGCCCTGCTGCTCTGGATGGCCACTCTGGGATGAAATTCATTGCAGTGCTCCATTTGGAGAGGGAGTTAGCAACAAGGGCAAACCTGACTGACAGTTACACACCGCATACGGTTCAGGATGAACACTCTCAAGGGGTGCACCGTGGTGTAAACAGATGTACTATTGTTTGGCAAAGGTTGGTTGCAGTAGTCTGTTAATGTGTCCTCTGAATGCACCTACGTTGTTTTCATGTGCCCTGCATCACTGAGAGCTTTTAGATTTGAGTCCTTCACAAGGCATTACAGGAGAAGGTTGAGAAAAAGGATGACGTGTGTATTGATTCAGAATTTTGTTTTATTCAACTGCCTCCTCACAAACACCCACAGAGCTCGTGAGTGAGACGGAAGAGCAAGTGTTCAAACATCACATCAGCTGTTGATTCATGAAACGTTTGTTCGTACATTTGGTTGTTCGTTTATTTATTAATTTGTGTAATACGTTCACATACAAGTGACAGACAGGGTTTCACGAACCCCTGGGGCTTTACAAAGGAACTGCAACTTATAAATAATTAAATCATTAAAGGAGATCTATTATGCCCTTTTTTACAATACGTAACAGTGTTTCCCCTGCCATTATATTGGGGGGCAGCCCTAATATATCAGAAAAATTAAAACACACAAGAATTTTTATTGTTCAAAATAAATGTTTAAATAAATGTTAAATAAATAAATGTTTTTGTTTTACACAGAGAGTAATGTAAAAAAAAAAGTACCGTTGGTAAGGCTTACCAACGCAAAGTTACTGGGTTGTTCTTTTTCACATTTCCTGGGTTGGTAGGTGCACTTAAACATGGAAAAAGTCTGATCTTCATGATATGTCATCATTAAAAAACAAAAAAAAAAAAAAAAAGAAACGCTAAAATAAAGATTTGTTTGTGACCATGAACCAAAATCAGTGAATTAATTACTTAAATAATTACTTGGTATTGGTAAATAAGTATTGGTTTATCAACCAAAAATATGTAGTTCAGTATCTGTGCATCCCTATAAGACTATGTAGGGCTCTGTAAAGATTAGGGCTGTGACTAACGTTTATTTTGGTAATCGAGTAATCTGTCAATTATTCTGACGATTAATCGAATAATTGTATTTAAAAAAAAAAAAAAGACCTAAGTGAACAGTAGCTTTTTAACGGACTTAAAATGCATATTAATGAGGCAATAATAATTAGTTCAAATAAAGTAACAAAATCAAGTAATCACACTGTTTTATTAAACAAAAATGTTAAAATACATAATGTATTAAAAAAAAAAGAGGGCTAATGTACATTACGCATTATAAAAATTGACTGCTGATGTGATGATTGTTTTTACACTTTATTGCACGATCTAATCCTTGTTTAATATTGACTAAACAATATTTAAAACAAATGTCCACTTAAACATCAATATTTGGCCATTTCTTTATGGTAGAAAAGTTACAGCCACTGTAATTTCTTGAATATGTGGACATCAAAACATGTAAATTCAGAGTGAGGGTTTAAACTTTTCGCATATTGCGAAAGAAAATAATATTCTCCTGTGTTTATGTAGGTTTCTAAATGATTTACCTTACAAATCTGATAAAATAGTGCACGTTGGGCTATTTTATTACAATATACATTTATTATAATAAATCCAAACTCACAACAACATGCAGAGATGGAGTTTGGGATGCTCCATGTGTAAATGATAACAGTTTGTGTAGCAGCATTTACTGTGAACAGAGACGCTCTGAGATGCACGTACATAACCTACACACATGTAAATAATTAAAGCGTTTATATTTAACCTGCATCGCATATATTTATTTAATTGAAACGTAGTGTTTGTGAATTCTTAATTGCATTATGCTTTATTAGGATTTTTAAATGGGTGTAATAAGTGGAACGCGCCAGTATTTTGCCAATTACTTAACACGGGCAAAATGCAATTGAGGATTTTTTCAAATCAAATACCTGAATAGAATCAAGAAATCGTTGCAGCCCTAGTACAGATGTTCACATTTTTATTAATTGATACCACATTCAGAAATGTATGATGTCAGCTTCTCATCCGGCTGAGTTTGTGCTTCTGTAGAGACGCTCTGCAGCTGGGCTGCACATTAGTCAAGCAACCAACTGACTCGTGTAACACAACCGTAGAGACTTGGAACAGGAGGAAAACATCAAACTCCAGGCCTCCTGCTTTTAGAAAACACTGCTCATAATTTGAAGTTCTGTTTTCAAACATTTAGCTTTCCTTTACCATGTTAGTATATGTGTGACCAGTAAGTATGCAGCAGTCCTTGTGTGGCCATCATGCGGTTTCACACGCGAGGCACTAAAACAATGTGGTCTACATTAGACTGTTAATCATGATGGGTGGGAGGGCTTACTGTATGTGTTTAGTATGTCTGTTTGCGATAATGTGAGTGTTGGATAATGAGTGCGAGACTGGGTTTATTTCCAGAAGTCCCAAATGAGTGAACTCTCCCATCCCAGCTCTGAACTTCAACCCCTCCTTTCAGCTCCTCTAATCCATCCCTGTCTTTCCCCTTCCTCTTCATGCCAGCATACCCGCAAATAAAAACACTGTCAGTTCTCCCAAGCTCAGTTTAATCAGCTCATTTCATTGTGGTCACCACTGTTTTCTCTATCCCAGAATTCATCTCATACTTTGCAGAGGAGGAGCCTCTGTTGTCTCCACTCAGTATGTTGGATCCTTGCCCATGCATTGCATTCAATACATTATACTTATTGTCTTGTTTTCATCGAGACTTTGTGAAGTGTGATAGAGAAGCATCATTAGAACATTGTAATAAGAAGAGGTGGACGAAAAATGTATATTATTTTATTTAATTTTATTTCACTTAATTTTTCCCAGATAGGTCTGTAGAAGATTTTAAGCAGTTACATTACTTCAAGATGGCATTTTCTGCCTTAACTGAAAAATATTTCACTGCTCTTTTGTCTAGACAGATAAAAAAAAAACAAGGGAGGTTTTGATAATGCAAGGGCAATTCTGCTGTTTTTCCATTCACGAGGATCTACCGTTAAAAGACTATAATTCCCACAGCAGAACCTTGTGTACATATTTAAGTGTCTGTCTCTGCGTCATTAAAAGCTTTGATTAGTGATTAATGGTTCAGACATGGAGTTAAAGAGGAAAAATCGCCTTTGTGGTTTGTGTGTGGAGCTGGCAGAATTAAAATCTCTTTGCATACTAATTGGTAAATTACAAGTTTGCCTGAGAGAAAAGGCCTGGATGGGAGTTGTTCATTTCCTGGGTTGGCTAAATTGCCTTGCGTAATTGTTTCTGAATATGAAACATGATTAAAGACTGAGGAGGTGGGATGGATCTCATTTAATGAAACTTCTCAGGCGCAGGTGGCCATATTTAGACGAGATTTCCATGAGCAGTCCATGTGTAATCCATAATTCCTGCAAATGGCAGGCCATTAAAGGAAGTGCAATAACCGACACCTTGAAAGAATAATGCTTCTTAGCTCACATGTCTACCAACACATCAGTAATTCTCACTGTAGAAGGCTACATCTAACACTAAATAGATAGTTCACACAGCGACTGTATCTATGATCACTTTTGGTCTGGTTCACTTTTAGTGTAAATTCCAACTTAGACAGTAAGAGAACACTGTAAAAAAAAAAAAATCTGTTAAATTTACTGTAAAAAAAACAGCAGCTGTGGTTGCCAGAATTTTACCGTAAAAAATATAGTAGCAGCGTTTTAGGTTTAGTTTGAACTTAAATGTACATTTGAATACCGTAATTTCATTAACTGATATAATGTTAATATGCCCACCTATTGAAGTACTGAAATCTGTTTTGTAACTGTAAAATACACCGATCACCTCGAAATGCAGGTGGTGATGCAAAAGTCACATGATGAACCAAAGCCCATCACAAGCAGCTTATAAATACTAACATTTATAGAAGGTGCACAGTGTCATTCACACAAACACTAAACACCATCATGGTAACACACATGAAACTGAAACAATGCAATAAACATTCATGTAACAACATTAGATGTAACGTACAACCCTAGTGTACAAAACTGATGGAAAAAACCAAGAAACCAAGAAGAAAACTGTTATCAAATTTGAAATGTAACGCAGGGAATTTTGGAAATGCCAATTTATGGTTATTAACTGTAAATTCTACCTTCTTTTTCACTTCCGTATACTACCGTAAAATTACATGCAATGTCCAGTACTGTTTTTCACTGTAAATAGTAGGGGAACTTACAGTTAACCATTTAACAGGTTTTTACTGTAGCATTTTTAGTCTTTTACCATAAATTCATGGTCATTTTTTACAGTGAACGTATGACTGATGTGTAACATGAGTCAGCACAGTTCATTTTGTCTTTATGTGATTTTTAAGGAAAATAATGTTGTTATATCTAGAGTCCTATGAAATCTGTTGTATTTTTTCCCAAATTCCATTTTATTTTATTTTATTTTTTCAAATTCATTTTTTCCTGTTTCAGTTTTCCTGGATACTGTTTTTTTCCACTTAAATTTTTCTAGACTCTGTCTTATTGGTAATTTAATTTATTTTGTTTTAATGATAATTTATTATTAGAAGTATTACTATCTATAGATTACGTAATATATTTCTGTCACAGTTTCTTCAAGTTCCATAACAACCAAACTTTTATTTTTACGGGTTGCTGTGAAGACCTTTAAGTTTTTGTTTCAGAGCAGTTATAGAGATTAGATTTATGTGTTTATGTACTTATATACTAGTATACTATATGTTAGTATATGGGGTGGGGGGAAGGGGGTACTTTTTTTGGTACTTTACTCTCTGTATAATAACAAAAACATTTATTTCAGTGTAAAAAGAGAGCCCAAAACTCTCAATTTTAACATTTTGAACAAAGGGCCCTACAATTTTTTTTTTTTTTTTTTTTTTTTTTCAAAAGCGTTTGTGTTTTCATTTTTCTGATAATCAAATTAAGGCATTAAACCATTTATTTTTAATCTAGTGAAAATTAAACCTTTTTATTTTTGGGGAAACAAACAGAGGTTTACTGTTAAAATTAATATATGGAAGAAGATTTGTGTGAATATTCTGTTAAAATTGTAAAATTCTGTAAAATTGTAATAATAATTGTAGAATTTTTCTACAATTAAGTGGTTAGTCTGGTTGTAATATTTATTTTTATCATTTAATTGTTTTATTTAAATTAGCCAGAAATATAAATACACAAAGACGTACATTATACTGTGTAAAAGAAATACAAGAGTAATATATTTCTGTTACATATGCACGTTAAACCGTACTTTTATTTTCACAGGTTGCCTTGGAGTTTCTCTGTGTGTGCACTATGATATGATGCTAGTTTTCTCACATGAAATGGTAAAATTCACAAAAATGTCTCTCACAGCAGCTCTGGAGATGAAGTTTATGTGTTCATGTCGTCATATAATGAGACACAGAGGCTAAAAATCACCGCAAGCCTCACGTGTGCTTCAGTATTTGTGAGGTAAACAAACCCGTGTTTCCACCATTCCTAGATACAGAGCCAAGCAGAACATGCAGGATTCATATCTAAACCATCTTTTTGCGTTTTATTATTCACAGACATTAGTCAATATCGCGATTCGAATTAAGTGACAGACCCCATTTTGATTTATTCATCTAAAAATGGATATAGTGTCTGTGATGTTACCCGTAGGTTTCTAAAGAGCATTTTTGAAGCTCATAGTGGGCGGAGCCGGTAGTCGCCATCTTGGATGCATGTCACTGCGCGACACGCCCGGATAATCGAAATTGGGTAAAGAGGTGGGTGGAGCCGGTTGCTAAAACCACGCCCGCCTAGCGCAACAGTGGTGACAGCAGCAGTAATCCACCTGTCATTCAAGTGGGCATGCTCTTAATTATGCAGAACTTTAAGGCTTAATAAAATTTAAATGGATGAAAAAAAAAAAAAAAAGTAAAATAAAAATTCACTCCCCTTACATTTGCCATGAAAGGCAAAATCAGCTATATAGACCAAAACCACTTTTTGTACCAGGCTGTAAACATTTTTTCTGCTGTAAAGTTAGGCAGTTTAACATTGGGCGGGCTATGAGATTAACTTTTGGAGCCAGTCTCTAGCGGCCGGTCAGTGAATTGCAGTTTAAGTCACTTCCGTGTTGATTTCAAGAGAGAGACCGGGAGGTTGCTGCTTGTTGATGACACATTTTGATTGTCTACACTTTACACACTTCATCGTGAACAAAAATAATGTTGGAGTACTAAGATTTGTTTTGTTTGAAATTACAAAAGATTGCTTGCAAGAACTTGACTATAACTTTTGTTAATTATTCAAGAACACCACAATCTCAACAGCATAATGACTTCAGTTATGCAGTCACTATTCCGGAATTTAACTTTATTTTTGGTTTCGTAGTTCAGGCTAAATGAAACCTTAATTTTTGTTTTTATATTTTAATGCGTCATTACTAACATTTTTTGTCACCACCCCGTTGACACCTTGTTTGCATGCTGTCTGAGACTAGTTGCAGGCTCAAGTGAAATTTCAATCTCATTCTGTAAACATTGAAAAAAATGCTGTGTCAGGTAACCTAAAAATGAGCTTGAAGTAAAAAATATTGAGTAGTTAAATTTGATTCAATCAACCAGAATGCCAACAAATCTGCCGGTTAGTGCCATAAACCTGTTTTCTTTGGGTGGATGAGATGGTTTTGCTAGTTAGTTTGTGTGTGTGAAAGCATTTTTGGTTTCAGGGAAAGGATGACTTAATCGAGGAGTTCAAGGGTCTGTGCCAGTTGTTCTCATCTCTACACTCAATGGACACTCTTCGGATCAATCACTCTCCTCTGGAGACTCCATTACTAAATTTGCTCTCACGTCACTCACAGTTAAATCACCCATCTTTGACAAAGCGTGCTAGATCAGTTAATTAGATGGATTCCGATCAATGATTCGATTTGCATGTTTTTCCCGCCTGGTTATTTTGTTTGAGTGTATCGCGCAGCTTTGTAATGTCTGCCTTAGTCATTAATCTTTTGCGGTGACCTCATTTTTTGTGCACTCCCAGAAATCACTGCACGTTACGAGCTCCCCTGTGAGCCTGCAAGCTGTTCAGGTGTCGGCGGTCAGTAGTAATTCATTTTCATTGTGCAATTCTTTATTATAAGTAGGCTCATTTTTTCTATCATTTGAGCGTCTCATCTCCAGGGACTCAGACTATCCTTGCAACACTAATATTCTTCTCATTGCTCATCTGCTACTGGTACTTTTTTTTCGATCACTTAAAGTAACATAGACTGTCCATCCCATCATGACTTTTGCCCCTAACTGTCAGACACTCCTTCACAGTGTAATACTATTCAATAAGGATCAATTAGTTAACTTTAGTAACCTAAAAGTAAACCAAAATTGTTGTTACAGAATACAGAATTTATTTGGTACTTTTTTTTAATCTGTACTGTTCATTAGTAATCCATATATATATATATATATATATATATACACAATTAGTAATATTAATAATAACAACTAATGTTAGTATATACAACTTTAGATTTAAAGGATTGTTTTTCCAAAAATTAAAACATGGTCATTATTTAGTCACTCTCATGTTCCAAACTAGTATGACTCTTTTCCATGGAACATAAAGGGTTATTGAGGGTTAAAAAAATATATATTTAATGAAAGTAATTGAAATCTGATAACATGCACAATTTTGAAGAGTTAAACAGAAGGATCACCCAAAAATGAAAAGTACCCCATGAAAAATATCCATATTTGAAACGTTGTAAACTGTAATCTATAGCTTCCGCTAACTCTCGTACCGTATACGTGTTCATGAGAGAGAGGCGTTCCAGCTGATGTAAGCTCCAGTAAGACATGACGAACTAGTGATGGGAGAAACAAACCTTTTCAAAGCTTCAAATCAACTGAATCAGTTGCTTTGCAAAATGATTCACTGTTTCGAAGTGCTCTACACCCCACTCTAGTGACGCCGGCTGGTCAAAATGTAAACTCAGGCTAAAACATGGATAAAAACAGCTTTTAAAAACCCACTGCAAAAGTTTTATTGAACATATAAAACATTAAATGCAATAAAAATAACAAAATACAATTAAATATGAAGTTTCTGTATAATATGTGGTTTTTAAAGTACTTTATATTCATTTGCAGGACTAGTTTTTATGGAGAGGTTGTATATACAGGCCAGTAAGAGATTATTAACTACTTCTCATTCTTTTAATTACACAAATGCCCCATTTAACATGTCTGCAAGTTGATGAAACTGATCCGAGATCAGGTAAAAACCATAGACAGCAAACCACAGAAATTTCAAAACGTTTCAAAACAGTTATGATGTAATGAAGCCTAAACTATAGTTTACTGAAATCATATGACTTTGGCAGTTTGATACAGGCTCCGAACCACTGTTTCGAAACAACTGATTCACAAAAGTTTCGAAGCTTCAAAAAGCAGTGCTTCGGAAGTGCCTATCAGTATGACGAACACTAAGCACAGTGGAGAGAGCAAAACAAAACACCAGTCACGAATTAGAAGTACAAAACAAGGATTTGTAAAGAAAAATGTCAGAGGACTTGAGATTTTGATATGAGCCACGAGGAGACTGGTTTTCCTTTGCTGTAAACAAAACTTGGATCTCACGAGGCTAGCATATTCTTACTGGAGCTTATGTTACCCTTACGTGAACACGCATATGATTACTGTTAGATTACTGTTTAGAAAGCGTAAATATGGATATTTTTCTTACACAAACACATCGATTCGCTTCAGAAGGCCTTTATTAACTCTCTTGAGTCATTTCTAATGGATAGATATACTTTTCAAAAGAGCCATTCGCTGCCATTATAAAACTTGGAAAAGCCAGGACTTTTTTAAAAAATATAACTCAGATTGTATTCGTCTGAAAGAAGAAAGTCATGTACAACTAGGCTGGCCTGATGGTGAGTAAATCATGTGGTAATTTTCATTTTTGGGTGAACTATCTCTTTAAAATTCTTCAAAATGTTTTGCTTTATGTTCCAAAGTAGAAAGAAAGTCACACAGGTTTGGAATTACATTTGTTACTAATTTGTAGATAATATCATTTAGAACCTAGATTAATAACTGTTGTAAAAGTATTATTCATTGTTAGTTTATTGAACCTCATTGTGACGAGACTTCTAAGGAAGCAAGCCTCAATTATATATTGAACGAATTTCTAACAAACAGCAAAAGATCATTTTATGCAAAGAATCCTGCAGGCAAAAAGGGGATTAACAATTTTACAAGCTTCCCACCTTGCTCTGTAAACCATATAAGACATATTGATCCCAAATAAGAGATATATAGTACGCTGATCTACGCCGAAGGGCATGAATATAAATCTAATGAGCTTTAGCATAAAAAAAAAGCTTGAGCTCCAGCCAAGGCGTAACCGAGAAGTTGGCATAATAAGATCAACTCGTACGGTTAGCCTTACTCCGGAGGTATTAGCTTCCATTTGGTGGGCTGTCCGTCAAAAAAGCAGGCCAAGGGCTAGGATCTGCCGCTCGCCACCGTCTGCAGTGGGCGCTTTAGATGCCTGCGCCTTGGATAGTACACCTCAGATCTCTTTGCAGACGCCTACTGCCTCTCAGATCTGAGTTAAAGGATTGCATTCAGCGTCTGCTGTCAAAGTGATCTGCTCCCGGGGCTGTCGGGCATCATTAAGACGTGTTTGGATCTGGCTAGCGTACCTGCGCTGGGGTTCTGATGATCAAACGCAACATACAGCACACTCAACCTTGTACATCACCGGTGACTTTGAATATTGACCCTGAGTGACGTGATGAAAGATACTACTTGTAATTAGTGTGGAAATCTGTTCTACACACACACACTCAGACTTTTATTAGGGATAACTGAGTGTTTGAAGACAGAGAAATATTGCTTTCAGATACCAATACAGACACATTTTTCTGTTGTTGTGGAAATCTATTTCAAACTTTTGTTGCTCCCAGTGCAGTTAAAGATTGAAGCTAAGCATCTAAAGAGTTGTGTATTGTGTCTGTGTGTGAGCTCAGGGGATGAGTCAGAGCTGTTATGAGGCAGTAGTTTTAACAGCAGCCTGTGGTGCGCTGCAGCTTCGGTGTGATAAATCTCGTAGGCTATAAAAGACATTTTCCCGTCGTGGACTGCAGATGTGTTAATGAGTACACTCCCCTTTCTCCTGCTCCTTAAACCCCACAGATGCATACAACGCGGACCTCACACATACAGACTTGCAGACGTTTGTGCTTCTGAACGATTTGTGTGTTTGAAGTCTAGGATGACCTATCGTGTTCACCCTCTTGTGTGTGGTGGTCTCTTACACTTCCTGTGGCTGGTAAAAATGGAGCAGTGATTTGTGAATGCGTGTGTATGTGCTAGTCTGAGTCAGTATTGATCGTGTGTGTTTGAGATTTTTTATAACAAAGAATATTTTAAATCAACTTATTGTTGACAGTGTAATACTTAGATATGGATTACAGTCTAATACAGGCAGGATGAAATATCGTTCAAAAGTCTGGGGTTGGTAAGAATTTTTTTTTACTGTTTCTGAAAGTATGTTTCTCTTATGCTCACCAAGGCTGCATTTGAAAAAAAAATTACTACAGTTTTCAAATGACTGTTTTCTATTTTAATGTTTTAAAATGTAATTTATTCCTGTGATAGTAAAGTTGGATTTCAGTAGCCATTACTCCAGTTTTAAGTGTCACATGATCCTTCAGAAATCAGCCTAATATGCTGATTATAATATTTTATTATTATCAGTGTTCAAATCAGTTGTGATGCTTAATATTTTTGTGATATTCTTTGATTTAAAAATATATACTACCAGTCAAACGTTTTTGAACAGTAAGATTTTTAATGTTTTTTAAAGTCTCTTCTGCTCACCAAGCCTTTTTTGCATTTATTTGATCCAAAATACAGCAAAAGCAGTAATATTGTGAAATATTTTTACTATTTAAAATAATTTTTTATTTGAATATATTTTAAAATGTAATTTATTCCTGTGATCAAAGCTACATTTTCAGCATCATTACTCCAGTCTTCAGTGTCACATGATCCTACAGAAATCATTCTAATATGCTGATTTGCTGTTCAAGAAACATTTTTTTTTATTTACATTTAATTATTATTATTATTATTATTATTTAAAACAGCTGAGTACATTTTTTTTCAGGATTCTTTGATGAATGGAAAAATCCAAAGATCAGCATTTATCGGAAATACAAAGCTTTTGTAATATTATACACTATACCATTCTCAAGCTTGGAGTAAGTATACTTTTTAGAATTTATGGGGGAAAAAATGTATAGATATTATTATTTATTTATTGTATTTTTTTTTAACAAGGGTGCTTTAAATTGATCAAAAGTGCTGATAAAGACATTTGTTACAAGAACATTTTATTTCAGTTAAATGCTGTTCTTCTGAGCTTTCTATTCATAAAACCTGAAAAAAAAAATCTACTCAGCTGTTTTCAACATAATAATGTAAATAAACGTTTTTTTGAGCAGCAAATCAAAATATTAGAATGATTTCTGAAATATTGTGTGACTGGAGCAATGGTGCTAAAAATTCACCTTTGAAATCAATGGAATAAATAACGTTTTAAAATATATTAAAATAGAAAACTGTTATTTTGAATAGTATAAATATTTCTAAATTTTACAGGTTTTGCTGTGCTTTGGATCAAATAAATGTAGTCTTGGTGCACAGAAGAGACCTCTTTAAAAACATCAAAAAACTTACTGTTCAGAAACTTTTGACTGATAGTGGTATTTAAAATAAAAACATTTGATTAATGACTACATTTATATTTTTCACATTTGCATTCATTTCTTTTAAAAAATCTACCCTAATGTTTGAGCGGTAGTGTACCTACATACACATTTATTTATCTGCAGTGCAACCACTGTTGTTCTCAAAGACAACCATGTGGTGTTTTGTATTTTTCCAAATGAAAAGGAAATTTAAGTGCAGTTGAGCGTATGAGCAATAGGGAAACAAATGTTCACGAAATGTCAGAATGACTGCGTGTATGTCAGAGAATTTTTACACACCATTAGCTCTAACGCTAGAGAAAAGGTGCCATGAAGTTTTATAAAAATCTGATGGAGTGTTATGTTGTTCCTCTGTTTGTTCAAGCTTAACAGAAAAGATGAACCTCTTTCTCTCGTTTGTGTAAAGAAATAGTTCACACCAAACTAAAAAAAATATTGTCAAAATTTACTCAGCTTTATGTTGCGCAGACAACATTTGTTTTTCTGTGAAACAGAAACAGAGATACAAAAGTGGATCTAAGCTCAAAAGTAAGTAACAATATGTGTTATGCACTATATTCCAGATCTTCCTATGCCAAACCATAGTTTAGTGTGAGAGTTTAATTCATTGTGACTTCTGCAAGGAGATCTTGTCCACCAAGGCTTTCAAATCTCATTCACACTTGTGCATATTCAAAGATGGCACCATTGTTGACATCCTTCGCACAATTAAGGTCAAATTGGCCTCGTCTGCTCTTACGTAAAAAATAAGGTGGATAGATTTGTGTGGTCTTGTATAAGGTCACATCACAGCACGTTTAAATATCTAAATGAGATCTAAGACTACAGAAACAGGAAGGTAGTACTTTTCCTCACATAAAGCTGTCTTATAGTTTAGAAGACTGTAGTGCATGAGTCATACAGCTATGGAATATTTTTATGATACTTTCGTGATGCTCTTTTGTTCTTTTCGGAACTTGACAGTTCTTGTTCACTATGCTTTCAGTATATGAACACTTCACTGCACAATGCTCTTCACAATATCTGACTAAACCGGGTCAATAGGTCAGTGCTGTGTGCAGCCGTAACCTACGCCACATAAACGGACTATCCCGGGTCAGGTGGTGTTCTGCATTCATCCCAAATGAGTGAACAATCAGATTTGCTTCCACATGCTGCCACCAAACTTTCACTTCACTTCCTTCTGACACAAAGAGGCTTTATGTGCCAAGCGTGGTCCTTTACAAAGGCAGATCAATGGCACGCTGGATGTATGCCGCTCTTTTGTGCTCTGATTAGTAAAGTCGGCTTGTTGGGGAAGGGTGTGACCTGTGATCTGAATACCAGCAGTGCACTGAGGTATGGCCGTGTCAGAACAATGATGGTGAAAATGATTAAGTAAAGACACAATACAAAGCTGTTCATTTTTTGTGAGTCAACGTTTTAGGAAAGCGTCACATTTGTAAGGTGTTTGCTTGAGGTTTTATTTCTAAAAAAAAATTCAAATTCTGGCCAGCTAGTCAAGCTTAGCCATTCAAAGATTGCTGTTATAAAAGAGATGGAGAAAGATTGTCAGGTAGGGGGGAGTGATTGTAAACATTGATGCATACTAGCCCTGAAGGCCGAGAAGATACATACTGTGGGTCAAGAGGTCAAACGGTTATCCATTAGTGATACAGAGGACGGGGGGGTCAATGGCCATGATGGCTCTTCAATTATTCTAAAGAACTTGAGGTTATTGACGGTGTTTACATCACAAGACATCAAAACTGGCCAGATATTACACATATATGTTAACCAGGTCCACAAAAGCCGTCATAAGGGTACATTTTTTTGAAAGTGATACAAAGCTTTCCACTGATGTGTGATTTGTTAGGATAGGACAATATTTGACCGAGATACATTCATTTGAAAATCTGCAATCTGAGGGTGCAAAAAAATCTAAATATTGAGAAAATCACCTTTAAAGTTGTCCAAATTAAGTACTTAATAAAGCATATTACTAATCAAAAATTAAGTTTTGATATATTTACGGAAGGAAATTTACAGAATATATTCATGGAACATTATCCTTAGTTAATATCCTAGTGATTTTTGGCATAAAAGAAAAAATCGATAATTTTGACCCATACAATGTATTTTTGGCTATTGCTACAAATATACCTGTGTGACCTGTGTGGTTTTGTGGTCCAGGGACACATATATGGTCAGCACTCATGACTGCTGCCATCATGTGTACTCTGTTGATTTTTATGTTAAAGCATTAAACTGAAAGGTACTTGTGGAGAAACACTGAGCCTCAGTTTCTTATAATTATGTACAATGCATAGCAAGATTTAATTTAATTTAATTTAATTTAATTTAATTTAATTTAATTTTAATAGCTACTCAGAAAAAAATTAATGCTTCTGCTTAATATTTTTGGAAACATTTTAAGGATTACTTTTTAATGTGTTACTGAATAAAAGTATTAATTTCTGTAAAAAAACAAACAAACAAACAAAAAAAAAAACTTACTGGCCCCAAACATCTAAGCGATAGTTTTTTAGATGGATAAATGAATGAATTAAATAAACAAACACACAAACCTTTTAAATAGAAAGTTTTGTAGTGAACTCAGTTTAGGCAGCCCATGTTTCTTGAATTTCTCTAAACAGGAGATTAGCTCCAGGGTGGGAAGAGCGGAAGGAAATGATGTGACGAGCTAAGATGGATGTCCCATTAAAGGCTCCGTGTGGCATCGGCATGGGGTGGGAGGAACAGACCGGACACATTATTGCTTCCTAATAAGAAAAAGGTCCCAGGTCAGAGCTGTGGTCTAGCGCTTAGCATACGTGCTCCACATGTTAAGCATCAGGCTTCATGTCTATCCCAGTCACATCCTCCCTCTCTCTCTCTTCCATCACTTCTTTACTCTCTTTTCAATGTGGTAAAAACATTACATTTAAAAAAAAAAAGGTCACCAGGGAATCCTCAGCATACCCTCATCAGCTTTTTTTCTTTGAGATTATGCATCCGCCTCACTGCCCTTCTCACCTTTCTCTTTTTTTTCCTCATTTCGCCTGTAAATTTGGCTTGTCAGGGAGATGGGCAGCTATATTAGAGTTAGCGTGATTCAAGTGTGCTTTCTGGAATAGTGTGTAATTAATCAGACTGACATGGCAATAGGTGTTTATACATTTTTTCGAGGCCTTCCTTTTCACATCTCACGCTCGCACGAAAATCAAAGAAGCCTCGTCTTTATGCCAGCATCAAAGCTCTGGCAAAGAAAATTAAATGTTACAATGCGCAAGTGACAGAAGACGAGATGCTAAATAATGAGAAAAGTTCTCCTTAAAACGTTTTGTTGCTTTTACCATTTTTTTTTTCCAAATGTATTTATTGCTTATAGAAAACAAACAAAAAAACAAGCTTCCAGATGTAATTTTCATGAAATTGAGGCTTTTCAGCATAGTGTTATTTTAGTATCATTGATGTACTATTATATTATATTTTTGGTTAATATTCTGAATTAGATTTTGTGTTTTCATCATTTTATTAGTTTTTTTTTAAGGTTATTAGGTTTTTTTATACTTTTTTTTTTTTTTAACATCTTGTTTTTAGTTTATTTAGTTTTATTTATTTTAACACTTCAACTTAATCTAAAAAAAGAGAACTGTTGTCTTGTCAACTAGCTGAAATAAAATAAGGTTAAGGTATTTTATGTTTGATTTTTTTTTCATATTTGATTTTATTTCAAGTAGTAATTTTTTTTAATGGTTTTAGTTTTAATTAATGATAATAAATGTGCTTGATCCTGCCAATATGGAAACCTGTTTCTGCCACTGAATTAAAAAAACTTTTTTTCTCTCAAAATTCATATTTTTTTTCTCACAATTGCAATTTTTACATCTCACAATTCTGACTTTTTTTTCTCATAATTAAATGATACAAACTTGCAATTCTGACTTTTTTTCTAAGAATTATGAGATATAAACTCGCAATTCTGAAAAAAAAAAAAAAAAATAAAGAAAATATCTTGCAATTTGACTTTTTTTCTCAGAATTGCGTGATAACTTTTTGCAAGTTTATATCTTGTAGTTTGGACAGTTTTTCTCAAAATTGCATGATACAGACTTGCAATTCTGACTTTTTTTCTAAGAATTATGAGATATAAACTCGCAATTCTGAAAAAAAAAAAAAAAGAAAATATCTTGCAATTTGACTTTTTTTCTCAGAATTACGTGATAACTTTTTGCAAGTTTATATCTTGTAGTTTGGACAGTTTTTCTCAAAATTGCATGATACAAACTTGCAATTCTGACTTTTTTTATGTTTCTCACAATTCTGAGAAAAATAGTCAGAATTGCAAGATATAAACTCACAATTGCGAGTTATAAAGTCAAAATTGCGTGATACAAGTGATACAGACTTTTTCCTTCAGAATTGTGTGATACGAACTCGAAATTTTGAGTTATAAAGTAAGAATTGCGTGACAAACTCACAATTCTGAGAAATAGTCACAATTCTGTCAGAATCTCAGAAATTTGCAATTCTAAGAACATATCAGTCTTTTTTCCCCCTCCTGGACTTTGCAACTTTGTAACTTGCAATTGTAAGGTTTATATCTAAATTCTGAGAAAAAGACAGAATTGTGAGGAAAAAAAGTAAAATTAAATAAAAAAAAAATAAATTGCTTTATTTCTCAGAAATGCAAGTTTATGTCACACAATTCTGACTTTATAACTCGAGTTTGTATCACGCAATTCTGAGAATTCAGAATTGCGAGGTATAAACATAATTGTGAGAAAGATCAGAAAGTCAAAATTGTAAGATAAAAAGTTGTAAATTCATTTTTTATTCAGTGGCAGAAATGGCCTTCCATATGCCAGTACACTTTGTACCTAAAAAAAAAAAAGTCCATCACTGTAATGATGCCTTAGGATCTCCATTTCACAGTCATAATGGACATCACTCTTTAAATTCATAAAAAAAGCAGAGAGATCTTAAATAAAGAAGTTAAGTAAAAGATTAATCATGAAAGAGAAGAAAACATATGATACAGAGTAGCTGGTACCTGGCAGTAGTGTTATGAACTACAGAGAGATGCTGTTGGTCTTTGTCTCTTGGCTGAAAACACGGACGTGCAGTACTGCCAGGACCTAGAAGAGAGGGAAGCAGCTCTGCAGGAGCGACTGTCCTCACCGGCCCTGACCTTTTACAGCACCAACCACCTGGCCAAAACCTTTCCTGTCCAAACCACCAGTGGGAAACTGCTGAGGGTGTCTGATGAATGATGAGGAGGAAAGATTAAGATAGATGAGGGCGGAAGGAGACTGAGATGAGTGTGTGAGAGAGAGAGATAGAATAGGAACAGGAGCAAAAGTGGGAGAGGAAGGCGTTTAAAAGGACACATTTTCTATTACCTTATATATGACAACATCCCTCACAAGCAGGCCCACACGGCATCTGTGCCAAAAAAAAGAGAAAGCTCAGCAGATTTCTGCAGAATTGAAATTGGCCTGTCATTCGCAAGGTTCTGCACATCAGCCGCCCATCACAGATTTGTTTATGAAGTATTTTGACTAATTTGATAATGATTCCAGCTGCCAATAATTATATCGTTCCTTCAAAACCAGTACAGATGTTGCAGACACTGTCTGGGCCTCCCCATGAGTAAATTTAGCATAAAACACTTTTTTTATTCGCCTGTAACTTGCGTGACCCTTCTCCCTCCCAGTCTCTCTGGTGTCAGGTCATGTGTCTACTCTGATGTCTGCATGTCTCTCTCACCTGCTTTTCCTAACCCGAGGCTGAGCAGCATGTAGCTCACATTCTTGAGCTCTCACACTGTCTGACCTGAGAAGACGAGGCTGATGGTGCTGCTGCTTCTAATGTCAGGCAAGCAGTGCTTCAGTCGAGTCAGGAGTACGCACAACTGTGAATGTTAATGGAGGACTCACCCTGTCAGTCAGAAGATGAATATTGGGTACTTTTTGCTTGGTTAATTTATTAGTTGAATCCTACAGTTACACATGGCATCTTTTTCTAGTGATGTGCCCAAATCCAAATACCGTGTTCGAAAAGGAACTGACTTGTACTACAGAACCCCAAAAGGGAATAAATACGAGATGTGAGGGGAAAAAAATACTTCAGTGCTTTCTCTTGTAATTATATCATTGGGTAATTATACTGTATATAAATTGCGAGCATCAGGGAGCCGCTATTAATATGTAGGCCATTGAAATCGCTTTTGAATGCACGTTCGCTTTTTACTTTCACTTTCGAGATTTGTGCTCACACATAATCTGTGTATACTATGCAGAGGCAGTACTTACCACACATTTTACAAGATTAGATGTTTGTCAGTGGTGATCAGGACTTGCAAAGCATTCACCATCGTCCTATTAGTCATCTCTCCTTACTCTGTTTATGTGGAAGTGAAATTTTATGTACTGTGATGTAACAACTATTCAGCTAGCTAAACATGTTTATTTTTGCATCATATGTACAGTACAGTTTCAGATACAGTAGGATATGTTTGGGTTCAGTAAGATTCAATTTAAGATTGAAGAAGTCTCTTATTCTCACCAAGACTGCATTTTTTGAATCAAAAATACAATAAAAACAGGCATTGTAAAATATGTTTACTGTTTCAAATAACATGTTACTATGTTACTATATGTTAAAGTGTAATTTATACCTGTGATGGCAAACTGAATTTTTAGCTGCCATCACTCCATTACTCTAATAAGCTGATTTAGTGTTTAGGTAACATTTTTATTATTCATTTGGAAACAGCAGTGCTGCGTATTTTTGTGGAAACTGTGATATTTTTTATTTAGTACTGCCCTTGAATGAGATATTGTACATAAAATATGTAAAATGACCACATTCAAAAATTTACATACACTTGATTATTAATACTGTGTTGTTACCTGATTGATCCATAGTTCTGTGTTGCTTTTGTTTGTTTGTTTGTTTAGTGATTTGGGTTTGTTCATGAGTCTCTTGTTTGTCCTGAACAGTTAAACTGCTCGCTGTTTTTCAGAAAATCCTTAAGATCCCACAAATTTTTTGGTTTTTCAGCATTTTTGTGTATTTGAACCCTTTCCAACAATGACTATGATTTTGAGATCTATCTTTTCACACTGAGGACAACTGAAGGACTCATATGTAGCTATTACAGAAGGTTCAAATGTTCACTGATGCTTCAGAAGGAAACACAATGCATTAAGAGCTGGGGGGTGAACACCTTTGAGCAGAATTTTTTTTTTTTTTTTTCATTTAGTACTGCCCTTCAGAGGCTACAGAAGATACTTACATGTTTCCCAGAAAACAAAATAAGTTGCATTTGCTCTGATCTTCAAAAAAAAAAAAAAAAAAATGTTCACGCCTAGGCTCCTAATGCATTGTGTTTACTTCTGAAGCATCAGTGAGCGTTGAACCTTCTGTAATAGTTGCATATGAGTCGCTCAGTTGTCCTCAGTTTGATCTTAATCATACAGTCATTGTTGGAAAGGGTTCAAATACACAAAAATGCTGAAAAACCAATGATTTGTGGAACCTGAAGGGACTCATGAACAACTATCACTAAACAAAGAAACACAGCTGTGGATCATTCAGGTAGCAACAAAGTATTAAGAAGCGTATGAAAACTTTTGAACAGGATCATTTTTATAAATTCAACTACTATTTTCTCTTGTGGACTATATGTAAACATCTTTTATGTGAAGTATCTTATTTAGGTCTGTACTAAATAAAAAATATCATGCATTTTGTATGATCCCTCCTATTTTGGTAAAATTATTAACAATTTGCAGATTCTGCAAGGTGTATGTTAACTTTTGACTTTAACTGTACATAGTAGGCAGTCGAGTGTAAATGCAAGACTTTTACAATTACTGCTAATATTGCAGACTAATGTTTTTTTCTCATTTGAAAGATTAAGCTTTTTTTATTATTAATCATTTTTAGAATAGAAAATTAAATTATGTGAAATACAGTTTTTCTACTTCCAAAAAGAAATTAGGCCCTCAGGCCTATGGATATTTGATTATCATTTTCTACACAAAAATAACTTTGCAAACTGAGAAGGGCTATAACATGGATCCCTATCCCCCCAAAATAATCTTTTTTTTAATCTTTTTTTCCCCAAGATGTTTATGTCATTATACTCTTGTGGGTTGTGTTTTGTTCTCTCGCTGACTCACCCAGAGTCTAATTGTAATTCTTCCGAGGAGCGGCCCGCTTCAGCACTCGTGACGTGCGTCATTCAGCTGTTACTCATATGCTCCCTGACAGCTGCTGGTTTGAAAATGGGGAAATGCCTGGATCCCTGCGCTTTTAGCACAGGACTCGCTGCGGATCAGCGCAGAGGTCCGGGGGGACCCTGAGATGCCAAATAACTGTGAAAGCAGAGAGTGTAGCATTCAGATACGGTGGAGAAGAGAGGACGGCTGCACAGAAAGGAAAGGGGGGGAAAAACTGGATTACTGACACACACACACAAATGCACAGGTGCACATAAGCACACAGATTCAGCTGCATCCTAGCACTAATTATTTTTTATATTTCCAGACGCCATCATGTCCTTTTCATTAGCGGCGATGCGGCCACCGTAACGGCTTCCTGAAGACTGCTGTAATTCTGTTAGCATGGATAGCAAGATTCATTTATATCTTGATTTGAAATCCCCCAAGGAGGCCTGACTTCAAAAAAGCCATTTTTAGTCATCATCAATTACGCAGTCTAGACAATATAAAGTGTGAGCACTGTCTGCTATCGTGATGCAACACTCACCGCCGACTCTCCATCTTCTTTTTTTTTTTTTTCAATCTCGCAGTGAGATATCCCTGTTATCTCATGTGTTTTTTGGCGTTAGAGGGTGTGCAACTAAACTGTCCTCAGCAACACAGTGTTGCTGATCACATCCGCTGCTATTTCTTTTGATGTGAGGTACATAGCATCAAAACACATCAAAGCTTCCCTTGAAGCATCTTCTGAAGGGACACCAGAGGTACAGCGGTTTTATACAAGCTGGAGGGAGTGGATGAGTTGGGATGGTGCGTTTTGCCTTTGATGGGCTCCCCTAAACGTATCTATATAAAGAATGAGGGGAAAAAAACAGCGTTTGTTGTTGTAGCACAACGTACGGTAAGAGTCGCATGTCCTAAAGTAGCACCAGATATATGAGGTCCACAGGAGCCGTGTGATGATGGATACCTCAATATTGTGCCTTTGTTGGAGCCTGCATCCATCCTCCTGTCATTTATTCTGTTCTGGGGAGGAAAAAGGTTTGTCCTAGTGTTCACATTCACCCCAGTGCACACCTATTATATGTATGTCCTTCTGCCACTTTCTCTATTGTATTTTTCTCCTGAGATGTATCTCTCCTTGCTTGTCATTGGCAGGGTAAAGCTATGTGGTGAAACTGCGCAAATGATCCCTCTCATCTCAGCTTTAGAGTCCACAGATGTGGCCACTGTAGAAACTCTTCTTACATTCTCTGTATATGCACCTAGTGCTACCCATTTATGCTTTTTTGGTGAAGTACACACTGGGCTTTTGCGGTCCTTCATGGCTCAGCTGTAGCAAGCACATTTGTGTTCTCTTGTTGGAGTAAGATCATGTCTGCGTGATTAAAAAAAAGAAGTAGGGTTTGGATTTTTTGCAGATGGGCTGCCTGGCACATGCTCCAATTGATCCTGGTGAGCACCAGTAGTTTTCTTCTCTGTTTCGTAATTAATTCACTTGACATTGCATAAAATATTAAAGGGATAGTTCACCTAAAAATTAAAATTACCCCTTGCTTTAATCACCCTCAAGCCATCTTAGGTGTATATGACTTTCTTCGAATACAATCAGAGTTGTATTATAAAATATCCTGGCTCTTCCAACTTTTATAATGGCAGTGAATGGCTGTTGAGATTTTGAAGTCCAATAAAGTGCATCCATCCATCATAAAAAGCACTCCACACAGCTCTGGGGGGTTAATAAAGGCCTTCTGAATTAATTGGTGCATTTGTGCAAATAAATATCTATATTTACAACTTTATAAACCATAACCTCTAGCTTCCGCTAACTGTTGAATTAGCGGAATCTGACAAATTGGAAGTGCAAAAAAGGATTTGTAAAGAAAAATGTTGAAGGATTTTGATATAAGCCACAAGGAGACTGGTTTTTCTTTGCTGTAAGCAAAACTTGGTTCTCACAAGACTACTGTAGCATATTCTTACTGGAGCTTGTGCTATGCCTACGTCCTACAGTATGTCATCCGCTGGAAACGACACTCTCTCATGAACACGTGTACAACAGTTAGCGAAAGCTAGAGATTATGGTTTCTGAAGTTTTAAATATGGATATTTTTCTTACACAAACACATCGATTCACCTTAGAAGGCCTTTATTAATCCCCTTTTTATGAAGGATTGTTGCACTTTATTTGACTTAAAAAACATTTTTTTTTAATGTAACTCTGATTATATTCATCTGAAAGAAGAAAGTCATATACACCTAGGATGACTTGAGGGTAAGTAATTCATTGGGTAATTTAAATTATTGGGTAAACTACACATTTAGTGCTTGCTCAGAGAATATGTCCCAAATTAGGTTTATTTTCCTGATTGTGTTTTCTCGTTTTTAGCGTAACTAAAAAATAATACGGTTTAAGCAAAAAAAAAAGAAGAAGAAAAATTGCCAGTGGGATAACAAATACATTTGATACAAGATAAATTTTTTTGAAAACAAATCTTATCTTTTTTTTAAGCACAATCTGTCTTTCTTTAATGATATTTAGATATTTTTGGCAAGGCAAACTCAGTATAAAAATACTAATTAAGAAAACGTTTGTAGTTTAGTTCTCCCCACAAATGAAAAATGAAAAAAAGTCTGTAGTAGTAAACTTCAAGATATTAGCGAAAACAATCCTTACTATCTTCTAAACCACAATTTTACTTCTTAATTAAATCTATCTTGTTTTAATGATGTTTTAGCTATTTTTTCATTGTCGCAAGAAAAGATCAAGAAAAATTTACATTTTTTGCTATTTAGTGCTTCCCCACATGTGGAGCCAAGATGATAATGGTGGATGGCTGGTTCTGAGATAAATGGAGATGTTTTATACCACTGCTTGATTGCCATATTTTTGTTCTTACATGACAGTAAGGAAGGCTTCTATTCAAAGACTTTCAGGCCTTTATAGCGTTCTCTCTCTGTGCTGACAGACATGATACAGTGTATCTATTTTGAAGTGCAGTATATATAGTTCATTCTACCCTTAGTTGCAAACCTGACATATCTATATCTTCAAAATGCTTCAATAATTCTGCAGTACTGCAAAATCTCTTTGATAAATGGCCAACTAAAGTAATGCGGTGTGTGTATAATTACAGTATATTTCACCCAGAGCAGGGTGTTAAGTGAGGTGTCAGACTGCCAGGTTGAAGTACAGTCTCCTTGCGTATTATGAAAAAGAGTCTAATAACGTCGTACTCTTTGAATGTCTTTTAATCTCTTCAAATAGGCCTGTTTGTGTGAAAATGTCTCTGTACGGTGTGAAGGTCCTTGATGGATGGTTTTGGGGGTCTTCGCATCATTAACGTGCTGTTTTTGGAACTGACTGTCATAGTTTTGACGTTGCTCTTCCTCACAGAAAGTGTCTGCTCTGTGAAATCTTTAGCACCCACGGTGCAGCAGCGATGAAGACCAGCTGATATCCAGAAGTGCTCAGGGCATTAGAGAAAAGCAGAATGAGTAGAAGTTGACAGTTGATTACACATGCAGTGTTAACAAATGTAGTAATGGATTCTTAATGCTATAATAACAGTAAACATCATTTGTAAATGTAGCCATTGATTAATGGCGGTGACAATGAGGAGTTTCAACTTGACATGACTATTTTTATGCTCCCTCATCCTCCCGCTAAATGAAGGTGCTAGAGAGTGTCATTGGCATCCATCCAGGAAAGCAGTTTGGCTCAATAGCGAAATGTAATATTGCTTGTCATATATCCTACATTCACTGTGAATAAATTACAGAACGGTGAAAAATATTCAGTATGTATCATCCGAATGGCTCTTTAAGAATCCTTTGTGGAAACAAAAGCTTCCATAGTGTAGTCTAGCTCAGTTTTGTTTGCTTTTTAATTGCCTTTGTTTTACTTAAACCAGTTCAGTTGTAGACTTTTTAAAACACATATAGTTGAGGTCAAATGTTTGCAGAATCTACAAAATGTTAATTATTTTACCAAAATAAGCAGGATCATACAAAATACATGTTATTTTTCATTTAGTACTGACCTAAATAAGGTATTTCACATAAAACATGTGAAATAATCCACAAGAAAAAACTATAGTTGAATTTATAAAAATGACCCTGTTCAGAAGTTTACATATGTTTGATTCTTAATACTGTGTTGATACCTGAATGATTCATACCTGTGCTTTTTTCGTTTTGTTTTGTTTAGTGATAGTTGTTCATGAGTGCCTTGTTTGTCCTGAACAGTTAAACTGCCCACTGTTCTTCAGAAAAATCCTTCAGGTCCCACAAATTATTTTTTTTTAGCATTTTAGTGTATTTTAACCCTTTCCAACAATGACTGTATGATTTTGAAATCCATCTTTTCACACTGAGGACAACTGAGGGACTCATATGTAACTATTACAGAATGTTCAATCACTCACTGATGCTCCAGAAGGAAAAACAATGCATTAAGAGCCTTTTGAACAGAATGAAGATGTGTTCATTTTTCTTATTTTCCCTAAGCTACATAAGATACTTACATGTTTCTCAGAAGACAAAATAAGTTAAATTGACCCTGATCTTCGAATTCAAAAAAGTTTTTACCCTCCGGCTCTTAATGCATCGTTTTTCCTTCTGAAGCATCAGTGAACGTTTGAACCTTATGTAATAGTTGCATATGAGTCCCTCAGTTGTCCTCAATGTGAAAAGATGGATCTCAAAATCATACAGTCGTTGTTGGAAAGGGTTCAAATACACAAAAATGCTGATTACCAAAAGAATTTGTGGGACCTAAAAGATTTTTCTGAAGAACAGCGACAGTTTAACAGTTCAGGATAAGGTGACTCATCAACAGCAATCATTCTACAAAAGAAACACAGCTGTGGATCATTTAGGTAACAACACAGTATTAAGAATCAAGTGTATGTAAACTTTTGAACAGGATCATTTTTATAAATTAATCTTAATTTATATTAATAAATTATAAGAAATATCTTATTCAGGTCAGTACTAAATAAACAATAACATGCATTTTGAATGATCCCTTTTATTTTGCTAAAACAATTTACATTTTGCAGATTCTGCAAGGTGCATGAAAACTCTTGACCTCAACTGTATAAACAGAAACTTGTTTAATTAAAAACTGACGTCTTTTATCATACCAGTTTCACAAAGCGAATAAGCTACAAGAGGCTGTAGTAGCCTAATTGTAGTGGTTTAATTTCTTTATAGTATTTATTTATTTGACTGTAGTTAAGAGGGTTTTAGGCACTCCGCTTTGTGCCTGAAACACGTGTCAGCGTCTGTCTTGTGGCTTTTTGCATTATTATAAGATAAATCCACACTTTGTAATGACTTGGAATTACTTCAGTTGATCTTTTAGTTATCTCATCCCTTTTGACTGAGATAATATTAATGCCGTTCTGTCACTTTCTTACTCGTGAGTCAAGAAATGATTCGTAATGCAGCATTTCATGGCAAGCTGCCTCTTTAAAGGTCTTTAAAGTGGCTTAGAGAGGATTGAAAGAGTGCTCACTCACTCAGTTTGTGTGCTGACGTATGCATACTCCTCCTTTGATCTGTGAAATTAGGGGTCATGTGTCCCATTACAGGCAAGTAATTGAACTCAACTTCGCAAAACGGAACCTGCAGATTTTTTTTATGTGGTCAGCTGGGGGAAAAAGTGTGCATGGCTGACACCCCACATTTTCTTGTGGACTTTTGAACCATTGAACAAAATTTATTTATTTATTTTTCTCCAGGCCAGTGTAATCCACAGCTTGTTTCCGCCACATATAAATTAGATTTCTTTTTTTAAGTTTGTGTCACATGGTTCATTATTACTGGAAAGAAAATGTATGCTTATTTAGAATTAATGAACGCAAGTTCATTTGCTGGTGAATTTCATTTTGATGTTTCATTATAGGCAAAATGAATAATAAACTCTAAATGAATTATGTAGATAATTAACTTAAATTGAAATGCTGACCCTTAATTAAAACATTTTCTCTATGTTTTCTAGTGATGGGTCGTTCTTGAACCATTCAGTCATTTTGAACAGATCTTTAATGTGACTCGGGAAGAACGAATCGTCTCGGAGAGTGATTCGTTCAGTCATGCATGCACAACATCCTATTAGGTTCTGTACTGGAATTAGTTCACCTGTTTCGAGTCTTTGGGTTTTTCGAGTCGTTCGTTCATCTTATGGGGCTGTCATGTGATGAACGAACGACTCGAACCCGAAGACTCGAGAGATGAACTAATCAATTCTCTTTCTGGCTCAGACTGCATAGGTTTAGCTTTCGGGGCTGTCACGTGATGAACAAACGACTCGAACTTGAAAACTTGTCAGATAAGAGGTGAGGTGAGCTAATCATAGACTAAAGACCCAGAATTAATCTTTTCTGTTTCTTATAGCATTACAGTTTTATCTTGTTTGTAGTGTGATCAGTGTTTGTGTAAGCAGTAGATGTGTTAGGGAAGTAACACATAACATTTTAATTATATTTTCTAAAATGAACGAAATGACTCGAAAAAAGATTCGTTCATTTTGCTGAACGAGACTCAAAGGTCCGAGTCGGTAAAATGATCCAAACTTCCCATCACTAGTGTTTTTATGGCATGTTTTCCAATCATGATATTTCCAAACCAGTTCAGATCAAACCCCGTCGTAGTTGGGGGGTTAAAAAACACACATTCCTTTATTTATTAATAACAAATTTCTACAAATGATCATCTGGAAAATCATCTAGACATATGTTCTGTTTTTGAAAAAGAGTCAGTTGGCAGTGTTTCACTGTAAACTTGCTTCTAGATTATTTCCAATGTCTCCAGAATCCTGATTGACAGACAAAATTACAGCTGTATCCCAAAAGAGCAATCATGGCCTCTTTTTTTTTTTTTTTTAAATTAAAATCTGTCGTCTTACCAGTATTGTTTTATGGAATCTAATCTCTATTGATTTGTGGTGCACTTTTATAAATTAAGAGGGTTAGTAAGGCTTTATGTGGGAGCAGGTGTTTTATATGTGTTTTTGGGCTTGTGTAAGTCTCTGTGTACAAGATCAACGGATCTATTTGTTGTGCTCACACTCAGCTTCTGAAGTGGTGTGGCTTTCTTAATCATTATCTTCTTTTCTGCTTTCTCTTTAGGAAGTCATATTTTTATTTTTATTATATGGAAATAGAAGTAAATCACTCAAAGTTTATTAAAATGTGTTTAGTAGAATGCAGTGTATTTGACATTATCACCCAAAAATGTGCTTGATTCTTAAAGGGATAGTTCAACCAAAAATTAAAATTCTGTTATTAATTACTCATCTACATGTCGTTCCAAACCTGTAAGACCTTCGTTCATCTTTGGAATACAAATAAAGATATTTTTGATGAAATCAAAACCTGCAAAGCAACTGACACGTTCAAGGCCCAGAAAGGTAGTAAGGACTTTGTTAAAATAGTCCATGTGACATCAGTGGTTCAACCTTAATTTTATGAAGCTACGAGAATACTTTCTGTGCACAAAGAAAATAAAAATGTAAGAGATCTATACAGTTGAAGTCAAAAGTTTACATAGAGCCGGGGGGTGAAAACTTTTGAACAGAATGAAGATGTGCACATTTTTCTCATTTTGCCTAAATATTTTTTTTTTTTTTTTTCATTTCGTACTGCCCTTCAGAAGCTACAGAAGATACTTACATGTTTCCCAGAAGACAAAATAAGTTAAATTTACCCTAATGTTCAAATTCAAAAAGTATTCACCCCCTGGCTCTTAACTTTTGAATGGGGTCATTTTTATAAATTCAGCTACTATTTTCTCTTGTGGACTATATGTAAACATATTTTATGTGAAATGTCATGTTCAGGTCAGTACTGAATGAAAAATAACATGCATTTTGTATGATCCCTCTTATTTTGGTAAAATAGTTCACATTTTGCACATTCTGCATGGTGTATGTAAACTCTGACTTCAACTGTATATATCTTTCCATATCTTTCCACACACATTATGTACAAATACTGCTCCATTATTGCATTTGCACGTCTAGGCTTTATCTTGTTATACATATGCTGAAGTAATAACTGCCTGTTTGCTGTTGGTTGCTTTGGTCAGGAAGTGTCTGCCAATAAACTAAATGGAAAGCCACTTCAATGCAGACGCATTTCTTACTGATTTTTGATGTGTGTAATCATGCATTTGTGTATGTAACACATGTTGGCTGGTAGATTAACAGCAGGGAGGGAGGTGGGTTGTTATAGATCTATTAATAATCCTCTGGGGAGAGAGAGGTGAAATATGGCCCTTAGTGCTACTGCCAGATGAACACTCATAAAGCCCACACTTCTTCTCTGTGTTACTCCTGTTCTTCTTGCAGTCTCACACATATATAGCCTTTGTAAAGGGGAGCAAGTTTAAGTTAAGAAACTCATAGATTTGATGATGTGCAGTGAAAGAGCCTCATAAAATAATAACCAGATCTAGCCCAGGAGCAAAGATGAATTGACAATATCTTCTCATTATTTCCGTACTAGTTAAGAGTCAAAATTTCAAATTCAGATATCCACTATATTATACACTGACCTCCATTACTTGAAAAGAATAAATATCGCAAAATTAAAAATGAATTTTTCATCAAGTATTACACAGTTTTCATTACAGACTAAAACAATTATTTTTGTGTTTGAGTTTGATCAACCAGAAGTTTACACTGGTAGATAAACCAAGTTTGCATGAACATAATTGGACTTTTTCTACTAATTACCTGCTTATCTGCCTCTGCTATAGACTCTCTTGATTTAGCATTATAAATGATACATCATTAGCAGGATTAGATGCTCTGTGTGTATGGGTCATTACTCCTCTACATCAGTCTGTAGTTGGAGTGTCAGAGATGGATTTGCTATAGAGCCACTGATGACAGGAAGAATGCATTCGTTTCTTCATGCTGTTCTTGATTTTCTTGAGTTCTTCTGAGATTTATACACGTAAGCATATTGGATTCAAAATATTATAGTTACTGATAAAAGATGGACATGTTTGAATATATACCGTCAGACTGTAGATGTTTATCTGTTCAAAGATAAACTCCAGCAAAATTGGATTTGTTTTTCCTCCTTTTCTGTGTACCTACTTGAACATATTTTGAGGACACATTTGTACCCAGAGGCTAGACAAAACTGACAAAACCCGCACATGCACTGTTTTATGTCCTCATTAGTAAAAACAGCATAAAATAAAGCTTTTTAAATTTTTATTTTTAAAAATGCAGAACGTTTTCTATTAGGGTGTTGGTGTGGGTTAGGTTGTGGTATTTATAAGGAAAGGAAAGGATGTGACATGTGGCCAAGTATGGTGACCCATACTCAGAATCTGTGCTCTGCATTTAACCCATCCAAGTGCACACACACAATAGTGAGTAGTGAACAAACACACACACACACACCCAGAACAGTGGGCAGCCATATTGCTATCACAGTTGGGGGTTTGGTGACTCACCTCAGTCATGTATTGGGGGGTGGAGAGACCGCTGGTTATTCACTCCCCCCACCTTCAATCCCTGCCGGACCTGGGACTCAAACCCACAACCTTTTGGTTACAAGCCTGACTCCCTAACCATTAGGCCACGACTGCCCCTCTAACCTTATAACTAGCCTAGTGAAAAATTAACATACTAAAATTATATTAATAAATACAATTTTTTTACTTAATGCACTTTAATTGTTTGGAAGCAGTGCAGAAGTCCACCTAAAGATATACTTAAGTATATTTGATTGTGCTAAAGCTGAACTATTGCAAGTATACTTTAGGTACGTTTTACATATTTTGCATTTAAAGACCGATATTATTTAAAGATCATACAGTTTTCATCAATAGTGACATTAAAACATATTTTAGGCTTATTTTTACTAGGGTAGCTATATATAAAGATAAGTAAACATCTGTTAACATAAACATCATCTTGTGTTTGTGTGTCTGATATTCGCTGCACAAAGATAGGAATGCCGGTAATTTTGACCTTTAGATCACTTTTTTTGTTTTTATATTTTAATCTGCACAAGTGGCGCAAAAAACATCTCGAGTGAGTAACGTGATGCATTACAGGAGAAGTCCACTTCCAAAACAAGTGGACTTGTCCCTCAAAAGACACAAAACAAATTATGTTTTTTAAGGGAAAACATTTCTGCATTTTTCACCATATAATGGACTGGTATGGTGCCCTGATTTTGAACTTCCAAAATGCAGTTTAAATGTCGCTTCAAATGATCCCAAATGCGGTTGTAAACGATCCCAGCATAAAACATAATTTCTTTACGACTGAAGAAAGAAAGACATGAACATCTTGGATGACAAGGGGGTGAGTACATTATTTGTAAATTGTTGTGGAAATGGTTTTCCTTTAAAGGGTTAGTTCACCCAAAAATGAAAATTCTGTTATTAATTACTCACCCTCATGTCGTTCCGAACCCTTGAGACCTTCATCCACGTGACATCAGTGGTTTAACCGTAATTTGGTGAAGCTTCGGAAATACTTCAAGTTCTTATTTTTGTTTTCTTTGCGCACAAAAAATATTCTCATAGCTTCGTAAAATTACGGTTGGACCACTAATGTCACATGGACCATTTTAATGATGTCCTTACTACCTTTCTGTGCCTTGACCGTGGTAGGACCCTTGCTCAAAAATATCTTAATTTGTGTTCGGAAGATAAATGAAGGTCTTACAGGTTTGGAACGACACAAGGGTAAGTAATTAATGACAGAATTTTAATTTTTTAACTCTTTCACATTCATTTTCTAAACCCTAACCCTATGCATTCACCCCACTGCATCTAATATAGTAAAGCCATTATGAGTTAGCGAAATGTGTGTGTGTTTGTGAGCAGACATTAGTGTTCTGCTTTATCTCAGATGGGTTCTGTAGCCTGTGGGTGACTGGGGCTGTCTGTTCCTCTCCAGTCTCTGATGCAGAAGGCCCTGTTCTCTCTCACCACACTCCCAGCCATCCAACCTGAAGTGTAAGTGAGAATATAGCCCTCATATTACTGATTACTTCCCTTCACTAATGCTCTTCTCACTAGAACAATTCCCAGATTAACATTTGGATTGTTTTTTTTCTTAGAAGATACTTTGCTATTGAACAGACTGCCAAGAAAATGTGTACATTTTATTATGTGCAGCAGATAGCCAGAGTGTGCATACCAATCACGTGCCAAGACAACCACAAAATGCCAATAAAAACACAATGCCAGAACAGTCCTGGTTCAATCAGAATACTTTGGCACAGGAGCTGTTCACACACAAATTTATGTTTGGGTTTAATAACCAGTCTGTAGGACATACAGTTACTAGTCATTACACACTGAATATCACATATTTAACTGAATTGGTTTTCCAAAATGCTAGCTGTGGGGTAAGTTGAGCCAACACTTTAACTTACCCCACCATAAGGCATTGAAGTTAAATCTCTGAAGTGTAAACTGGCATTTTAATGTGATATTACACAACTGTTTATCATGTTTAACAGTTTATCATATATATACATATTATTTGTAGTTTATCTGATACGAGTGCACCAAATCCTTCTCTGAGAACCAGAAGATGCTTTTCATCACATTATAATCAAATGTATCTTTCCACCTATAGTCCCTAATGGTCTGTTCGACATTGCAGAAAAGCAACCATGCCAAGAATCTTTTGCCTAAAATGTTTATTGGTTTCAGTGACATTTACGCCTTCATTCTAATTCAGTTTTTTTATTTATTTTACTCAACAAACTTTCTGTTTAGTCCGTTTTTGGGAAGGTTTAAACTTTGGTGTTGAACATATTGTTTCAGAAATACAAACAATTAAAGACTGAAAATTAAACTACATTTGATTGATTTTTTCCCAGATGGTTCATCTTTCCCACTGACTTGGGTCAACTTACCCCTAACCTGGGGCAAATTGAGCCGCAGGAACACTTGTTTTTATAAGAAGCCATTATTTTAGAACCCTTTGTCATAGATACATTCAGATCATTTAAAATGTTAGGAAACATCCCGAAATTACTTTAGATACTTTCATTGTATACTTCTGCCTCATTTTTTTCCTTATCTTGAGAACCACATAAGTAAAAAATGGCTCGTCTTACCCCACTCTCCCCTACTGTAGCTATGTGACAGGTTTGAAAACATTAGTGTTTTTTTGTTTTATTTCACTCAAAGCAGTGTAGTCACTGTGTACTTCTTTGGTGATACATTTAGAGCTGTGTTTTTTACAGTTTCAGGTTTGTGCTTGAGAGACTTTAAAAATGAAGTATCTCAATGAATTTTTGCAGTTGTAGCTCTTTTTTCTGTATTGATTTTCAAATAGGATTTACACTTATTCAGTCTTACAACAATCAGCAATGGTATTTTATTGCCATTGATCTAACCAGCCTGCAGGGAGTCTTACTGGCTCCTGTGATTCTGCCTCTGTTGTGCGTGTGTGTGTGGATAAGCTGGGCCAATATTCTCTGAATGGCTACCAGTGTATGAATTAAAGCCTGGCGCATCAACTTCAATTGTAGCCATGCACGTTTCTGGTTGCCAGCTGTGATGGGGAAACTTGCATGTGTGTTCTGTGCCATGAAAGCATCCTGCCCTGTAAATGCTCAAACAAACACACACACTTTGATATCTTTTGCTCAGTAAGTAATCATCTTTGTAGACTGAGTCCAATAAATTGCCCTACAACACAGTGATATAGTAGAGCATCATTGTCACAGCTAAAAGGATACTGTTGTTGAACAGTGCTTAGATGTCTTTACATGTACATTATATTGTGCTGATGAAGCCTGCTGCCATTTCAAGATAATTACCTTATGGAAGCACTTAAGCCCTAATTGCAGTTGCACATTTTTTATTTTATTTATTTATTTATTTTTAAAGGGGTCATCGGATGCAAAGTTCACTTTTACATGTTGTTTGAACATTAATGTGTGTTGTATAGTGCATGTACACATCTACCCTATAATGATAAAAATCCATGCAGTGGTTTTTAATTAATCTGTAAAAATAATATTCCCTTTTTCACATCAAGCCATTCTCAGATGCCTCCATTGTTTCGATGCCGGAGGAGGGATGTAAGTTAGACAAGAATATTTCCAGTTGAGGTGTTGTGTTGCTGAGTGTAATAATGAACATAGTGGTCGTCATTTACTCCCGACATCTGAGCCGCTGAAGATGCACTAGATTACGTTTGTTTGTGAAGGGAATGCACCTCCCGATCTACATATATCCGTCTATGTTCGTGCGAATCATTCGTGATCCAGCTTCACTTACAGCAGAAGTGAGTATAGGCTGTGTTTTATGAATCTTTGTGCCTTTCCTTATAACGTGCCTGTTAGCAAGTTTAGCGGCTAAACATGGCTAAAGTAAACAGGCTCGTCACTCCACAGAGAGAAAAGAGGGGCGGGGCAAGCACAGCTCATTAACATTTAAAGCAACCTCGACCAGAACAGGGTGATTTTTGCAGAGCTCATTTTGGCAAGGTAAAAAAGGTGTTATTTACACTACCATTGAGAAATTTTAACCAAAGCATGTTATAGACTTTTCATTAAGACCCTAAAGAATCATATCAACTTGTGGAAAATGGGCACCCGATGACCCCTTTAAAGCACCCTGGAATAATGAAGTGTTGTAGGAAAGAAAAGAGTGATTTTTCACAATGATTTCACACTGATTTCCTCAGTGTGAAATCATTGTGAGATGTGGCTGTCTATGCCAATGACACGTTTTACTTTTAAGTTTTCGCTAGCTGTCATTTGAATCAAACATTGACTGCTTTTTGGGGGGAAACACTGAGGCTGTAAGGGGCTTTTGGGACTGAAAATGGCACTTCTGCGCATCAGCACTTTCAGCCTTGGCAATACAACATGAATCAAATTGTAATTTAAATTTACATAGAGATTGTTTGTCATGGCCTCCTTTCAAGAGGCTGCAATAATCCATCTTATTAGTCGAAAACGAATAAAGTGGGAAAGCCAGCTTCAGCTGTTTTAGGAGAGCGATCGGCAGGAGTGCTTACAGCACGCTCCATCTCCTATTTGATTTTGCTTTTTTAATTTCAACTAAATTCAATTTAGAAGTCATTAGTGATTAAACTGGCTAAAGTCATCTCTAAAGCACAAAATGTATGAGACAGAGAGAGGGGGGGGGGAATAGTTCCCGCAGTGAGAGTCTCTTCTTTTCACATCTGGCCTCTCTGCCCACTACAATCCATCTCAATTACTGAGGAAAAGTCCCTGCTGCACAGGATTTCTATCTCTCTCGCTCCGTCTTTCTCTCTTCCCCTTTAACTTCCCTAATTAGTCTTTGTTTGTCATCTTTCTCGTTCTCCTCCTCACGCCCTCCATCATCATCAGCATCATGATCCATATTTCTCCTAGCATGTAAAAAGGATTGGTGGCTGTGCTTTGAATGTAAGGCAGTGCGCTGATGAAAAGCTCTTTTTCTCTCTTAATGCCGCTGTAGTCCGCTGCACGTCACTGTGTAGTTTTGACTGTTTCGCTGTAATAGTTTGAGACGGGAGTAATGGGGGATGCCTCGGCTGGCTTTGTTTATCTAATGCTGTCTCAATTTCTGTTGCTCTGCAATTATTCAAAGAGCTGGAAAAGAGAGGCCTTTTAGAGGAGGGACAGTGCTGTCCACTGAGAGAACATCACCAAAAAATGTCCCACTGCTTAGCAGTTTGTATGTGTATAATGTACACACACTGTCGTGTGTTGTTGAAATATTACAATCACCTCTTTCTACTCTTTTAAAGCTTTTAAAGCACATTTCTCTACAGATTGACCATTTGGAAGATCTGTCTATTTGGATTGTTTTAAATACGTTTAGAGAAATGATCCAAAAATAATGATAAAATGTTTTATAAAACTGTAAAGCTGCTTGTAATTGTGGCTTTTGTTTTTTTAAGTTGATTGTGATGACAATTTGTCTTGATTCTCTGTAATTTGAGTCTCTGTAATTTATTTTCTTTTCTTTTTTTTTTTTTTTAAGAAAAGGTAATAAAAAATAATTCCAACCAATGTAAAAACAATATCCTTTATGAGATTTTGCTTTTAGAATTTTTTTTGTTCACAGAAATCTTCTGGTCCCTATGATTTGTGGAAAACGCAGGCATTTTTTTGAAGGAATATTTACCAGAAAAATTACTTACCAGAATTTATTTACCAGGAAAATTTAAATGCACAACACAGTATTTCTGAAAGGAAAATAAATAAATAGCATAAAATATGTTTTTTTTTTTTTATATAATATCAGTTAATTAGTTTTTTTTTTTTTTTAAGAAAAATAAGAAAAAACAAATCCAGCCAATGTACAAACAATATCCTTTATGAAATTTTGCTTTTTTACATTTTTTATTTAATTTTAATTTAATTTTTTTTTTACAGAAATCTTCTGAACATAGGGGCCCCATGATATGTGGAAAACACAGATGTTTTTTTTAAGGGAATATTTACCAGAAAAATGTTTTACCACAATTTATTTACCAGAAAAATTTAAATACAAGTATTTCTAAAAGGAAAAATAAATATAAATAAATAAATAAATATTTTTATATAAAAGAAATTAATTAGAGATGCTTTAAAATAATAAAATTTAAAGAACCCATTAAAATGGAATCCAAAAAAATAAAAGTAAATTTGAGGGGAAAAAACTATTTCATATATTTAATAATATATTTTTTGTTAAACTTTTTATAAATTGCTGTTAAATTGTGTACATTTCATGCTTTCAATTAATTAGACATGCTTTTTGATTTTTATCTATTAAAACAGAGTCTAGAAAAATGTAAATGGAAAAAACAGAATTTGGGAAAAAAAGAAGTTGTTAAACAAATGGATTTCATATCTGCAAATTTTTGCTGGTAAATTTTTATTTTTTTTTTAATTTATTTACATTTTTATGATTTTCCCTATTGTTTTCAGTTATCATTCTTTCTTTCTTTATGTAAAATATAATAGATTTTTTTCCCCTTGTGATTTTGGGGTGAAATGTGACCTGGACATGGTTTAGTGAGATTCACCTACGAATTAGTTGTTAAAGATGATTGGTGGTCAGAACAGAGACTCCAACCAGTTTCTGTGGTTATTGCGGTGTTGTAGTTATCAGAGGAGCTCTATGTGTGCATACTGGCAGGGTCTCCAGAGGGGATCTGTGTGCAGAAAGTGGATGAACGGGAATAACAGCGTGAAAGAGAGAGAGAGGGAAAGAATGATTGAGATGCCCAACCCCCAGTAACACCAGGGAACCTGCTGTTGTCCCACTGTTTCCATGGCGATGAGGATGAGCTGTTTGTTCTAAGCTCAGAACCGTGTGAGATGTTAGACAGGGAATAATGATTTGTGGAATGAGAGAACGTGAGGAAGAAGAGGTGATTGACGGAGATAGAGAGACTAGACGAGAGCGACCAAGAGTCTATGTGGATTGCATTTTCAAATTCTCAGCCGATCGCAGTGGCCTTGACCTTCTCCTGTGAGGTCCATTGTATTAGCGCTGGAATAAACTGCAGCTTTAGAGCTGTTTGAGGGTGGCAGAGTCTAATTTTGAGAGAAGCTCTCATCTGTGTCTCAAGAGCCTAAAAAGATCTGAAGCCAACGTGATGGAGAGGTCATGGTGTAAACACAAGCGCTCTCTCTCCGTCTTATGCATACAGGCGCATTCGCAACCCAGCCAACAAAAAAATCCCCTGCTCTAGTTTTCTCTTTTCACATTTTGAATCCAAAAACTGTATTTCAGCGCTGCTGACTCTTGACTCTAATTAATTCAAGCAATGTTCTGCAGTTGGCACGGGACCGTATGTACAGGTACGGCTTTATTCATTTGCGAGGTGCGCCTGCGACAGCAGAATGCAATTTCTAAATTAAACACGGCAGTCATGTGATCTGGTTGCTTTGAAACGAGCCAGAAGGATTTCTCGCCTGCCAGTTTTCCATGTGATATATCTGGAGTTACCGAATGTCACCGTCTTCAGGAGCGGATTTACACTGACACTCTTTTAATCCCCGGATTGTTCAATTTAATTAAGAAAGAGCACACGTTTCTCCCTGATGTGTCCCAAAGTTGGATGAGCATTCTCCATAAACACTCACGTTTAGATTTGTAGACTGCTGTTCTAGGGATCGATACTAAAAGAGTTTAGGGAAAAGCACTGTTGTGAAACATTACTACTGTATTTTCTCAAAAAAAAACTGCTATTCCTATGAGAAGAGTTGGTTAGAATTGCATTAGAGAGAAAAAAAAGAGCTGTGGGTACACTACGGTTCAATTTTTTTTTTTTTGCTCAGCAAAGCTGCATTTAATTGATCAAACATACAATAAAAGAGTAATATTCTGAAATATTATTACAGTTTAAAATAGCAGATTTACATTTAAAATGTAATTTATTCCTGTAATTGCAAAGCTGAATTTCCAGCGGTCGTTACTCCAGTCTGCAGTGTCACATGACCCTTCAGAAATGTTTCTAATATGCTGTTTTGATGATGCTTAGAAATGGATGTGCTGAAAAATGCCATAGTGTCTTTTTCAGGCTTTTTTTTGATGAACAACCTTTGAGTAAACAGAATTTCTTTGTAATTGTTTTGTAATATTACAAATGTCTTTGCTGTCATTTTGTGGTCAATTTAATGCATCTGTACTGATTAAAAGAATGAATTTACTTAGAATCTTTACTGACTTTAAACTTTAGAACAGTATATAAATTATAGACATCCATGGACGCCCGTTAAGGTAATTGTGACTTTTCATCTCGCAATTCTGACTTTTTTCCCTCAGATTTGTGAGATATAAGCTTCCAGTTGCATGTTGTAAAGTCAGAATTGGGAGATATAAACTTGCAATTCTGACTTTTTCCTCAATTGCAAATTTATCTCTCACAGTTCTGACTTTGTAACATGCAGTTGGGAGTTATTAAGTCAGAATTGTAATAAACTCAATTTTTTCAGACTTTTCAGACTTTTTCACAGAATTGCTATATAATTGCTATAGATATAAAATCGCAATTCTGACTTTATAACATGCAATTGGGAATTGTGAATTTAGAATTGAGAGATATAAAATTGCAATTCTGAGAACGTATCAGACTTTTTTCCCCTCAAAATTGGCCCTTTATAACTCGGAATTGCAAGTTTATATCTCACAATTCAGAACTGCGAGAAACGTCAGAATTGTGAGATAAGGAAGTACGTATTGATATACCCAGTTCTATTTCTGTACAATGTATCCTCTAAGCTGTGTGCATTTTTTGCAATGCAGTTGGTTTCATACAAATGATGTGGGCTGTAGAAATCGAATACTTTAATGATTGCGGATGAAAAGCTCAGCAAAAGAGACGCAGTGACATTTGAAATATCGTCATTATGTTTTAAAAATAAGTGGCTTGATTAAGTGGTGGAAATAACGGATGATGGGCACAGAGTGGTAACAAAACTCCAAGACATTTACAATCACACACAGGCATAACAAGTGCAAACTCGACTACATGGGGATGTTTTTAACTGTAAAATATTTACATTTACATCTATTCATTTAGCAGACGCTTTTATCCAAACTGACTTACAAGTGGGGAATACATCAAGCGATTTATCCTAAAGAGGCAAACAACTTAGGAAGTGCTCATAATACCATATAACAGGCATAATACCATATGTGACCCTGGACCACAAAACCAGTCTTAAGTCGCTGGGGTATATTTGTAGCAATAGCCAAAAATACATAGTATGGGTCAAAATTATTGATTTTTATTTTATGCCAAAAATCATTAGGAAATTAAGTAAAGATCATGTTCCATGAAAATATTTTGTAAATTTCCTACTGTAAATCTATCAAAACTTATACGTAATATGCATTGTTAAGAACTTCATTTGGACAACTTTTAACTTGTATCTCGGCCAAATATTTTCCTATCATAACAAACCATACATCAATGGAAAGCTTATTTATTTAGCTTTCAGGTCATGTATTAATCTTAATTTTAAAAAATGGACCCTTAGGACTGGTTTTGTGGTCCAGGGTCACATATAACAGGCAATATTTCACACATTCACATTTTTTTAAATTATGTATTATATTATATTATATTATATTATATTATATTATATTATATTATATTATATTATATTATATTATATTATATTAAATTATCCTACCTGGTCTCATGATGAAAACGTACCACTGGGAACTTTTTCACAAGACGCAAAATACATACCAGTAATTACATATCACTGCAGTTTCCAACAGAAATGAACACTACAGGCGGTAAAACAGCCTTTTTTGTACACATTTATGTTTACAGCTCCATATGATGAATTTAAGTTCTTAACAATGCATATTACTAATCAAAAATTAAGTTTTGGTATATTTATGGTAGGAAATGTACAAAATATTACATTACATTATATTGTTTTGTATTGTATTATATTATATAATTTTTTTTTTATGTTTATCTCTCTCAATTCTGATTTTTTTTGTGTGAGTGTATGCAAGTATATGCTACTGCCATGTATGTTTAGAACGTTTCGAAACAAACATGGCAGTAGAATTTGGCATCTTGTGAAAAAGTATCCAGAGGTACGTTTTCGACATGAGACCAGGTTGATATTTTATTGTATTATATTATATTATATTATATTATATTATATTATGTAAGAATTGAACTGTTCTGTGTAAGATTTTTTTTTTAAACGCGAGCTACATTTAGTTACACTGAGGGTCAAATCAAAAAGAAATTGCACGTTAAAAGTTACACTGTTTTTTTTTTGTGTTTGCACTATACTGGTCTGGTATAAAGAATGTTTTTCCTCAGGTGCCTGAAATGTCCACCTAATAGGGAAACGTTTTGCTCAGCAAGAAAAAAAAAATAGATGAAACATTGCTTATGTGTACCAGAAACATTCACAATATTCCTCACTCACCCACACATGCAGACACACGACCCTGAGTCGAGTTCCCTGTAACCTGCACAAAGACGCCTTTTTAGGACATGTTTTAGCTGTTCCAGAAAGATGTGTTCAATCTGATAAGAGTGCCCTCCTAACACGATTACAGCTATGACAAGGACAGTGATGGTTCTGTAATTTTATTAGACAGAAGCGAATCTGCAGCAAGGTGCAGGTCATCACTTTAAAGGGGAAACAGCACAAGCTGCCCAAGAGTTCAGCGTCTGAATACCATCTGGAGCTCAATGATACCGTCACTGGCTGACTTCAGTTTTCTGCTGCTAGAGTGAGTGTGAGCAGAATCAATTTACTACACATCCGCCACGTTCAAGAATGAATGGGGAAATTTCTCCCGTGAAAACTGCGAAGCTAGCATTTTTTTTTTTTTGACATCACATGGTTCTTATGTCGTATGATTATACGTGTGTTCGTATGAGTATCTACAGGGGTTCTCGGTGAGGCTCAGTTCAGCATAGTGTGTGTTGCATGTTGATATTGAAGGAGTCACTTCGCTCTCTTCCTCTCTGAGGGGTAAATGGGAAATCATTACAAAGCTTGGAAAGTGTCCAGAAAGGGGTTTCCACGGCAACAGAACCACCGTTCCCATCCGTCCCTCTCCGTCTCTCTCTTTCTTCCCTCCCTTTTAGGGAGTGATGTGTAAGTGTGTCGTGTCCTCATTCCAGGACCTTCGTTTAGTCACTCGCGTAGCCTTGATGATCATCATCACGTTTATGGATACATCCAAATGTTTTACGTATCAAACTCAGTTCAAGCCTTATGGTATAAAGGTGATGAGCCATAAACCTTCATTGGTGTGCATGTGAATATGAATGACGCTTTATGCTTTCATAAGTATGCACGCACCTTATAAATATGTATGTAAATCAAGATGATAGGCCACACACCTGCATTAGTATGTGTGTGAGGGAAGCTACGCTTGAGAAATATGCCTTCAAGTCATTTGCAGGCATTGCAGCGGGCAGTGGGAGTATGCATGCTATTTATATCTAATAGCATATATATGTAATCACAGTTTCCTTTTTAATTGAGGCAGTTGGACCCCATGTTCCTCATGATGATGTCAGGAGAACATTTGTGCTTATCATACAAACCAGCAGGGGAGAATGCGAAATCTTGGACTCTCTCCAAACACACAACATGGACATCAGTTGAGCCACATATGAGCCTGGTTGAAATCTTCTCACTTACTTGACCATCCCGCTGTCGTCACCAGAGGCCTGCTGATGTCCTTACTGCAGCCGGAATAATAGAAGCAAGCAGCAGCTGTCTAAACAGATGTGTGTAGTGGAGTCTGTTGAGTAGAAGTGATTTGACAGATTGTGGTGCATGTTCTTATGTTCTCTGATTTTGATTTGATCATTTTTGGCCTTCTGTCTTCTCTTGTGCTCGATGCTCAGCTTCTGAATAGTTTCGTTTTACCCTTGGGGGATCACATAAAAAAGGAAAACATCAGTCTGAGAGAATATAAAATCATGCAGATTATCGGTAAAGAGCAGAGACTAGAATATCATCCGCATATCATTGCATTAGCTAGTTTTGCTTGTTCAGTCTTTCCGGCAAGTGCATGTTGAACATTGTAGCGTTTTTATTGCTGTTTGAATTTGGGTGTATTTAATGATTCTTATGTGTGTCTGTGTATTTATTTACATATTTATTTACTCACAAGTTTTTTTTTTGTTTTTTTTAACAAAGTCTCTTCTACTCACAAAGGCTGCATTTATTTAATCAGAAATTACTGTTTTTTCTTTTCTTTTTATTTCTACATTGCACAAAAGTGTGCTGCTTAAAGGTGCTGTATGTAATTTTTTTTGACTGCGCTAAAGCATAAAAATACATAAATATGTTTGGAGGTATTTTGGAAACACGTGAAGTTCACATAATTGTTTCTCTAACAACCAAGCTACAGCCAGTTAATCTACTTTGAAATTTGCATTCTGTGTCGGAATGTCTGTTTTTGTTTTTGTGTGATTCCGCCCACTGCCGCTTTACCCAATAGTATACCCCAGGTTGCCAGTCAGTAAAAAACACAACGTATTACAGCTGAGGAAGTCAGCAAATGAACTGGGATCAGAGACATAAAACATAAAAGCTCTATATTCAAACGCCAATAAATCAACTCATTAACTTACAGCTTAATTTAGTTTTAAATTGTCATTTGCAATCGTTCCTGTTTCATGTCTCATTCTGGCAACCCATGTGAGCGTTAAAGTTTGTTGATGAATAAAGTATTTGAAATAGAAATCTTTTGTAACGTTTCAAATTTTTACTGTCACTTTTTATCAATTTTATGCATCCATGCTGAATAAAAGTATTATTTTTAGTGGTGTCAAAATTAGCGTGTTAACGCAGGCGATTAATTTTTTTGTTTTTCATTTTAACGCATTAAAAATATTTAACGCAATTAACGCAGGGCCAGGGATATGTTTGGCCACCCCATATAACGAGCACATCAAACGGGAGACTTTTCAGACACGCTCCAACGTCATGTGAAAACGGATCAGTAAACTGCGGTTAGATGAGATGTTGTCTGTTCATATGTCAGTAAAAACAAATTTTCCTGTCTTGTCAGCCGTTATTCTGTGCCGGCGCGCGCTGTATTATTCAAACCCAAATGAAACTATGAGTATGTAGTTGGTCGTAGTTATGTCATCAGTTAAGTCATGAAGTTACAAAAAAGCAAACTAAAGCTGTCTTAAAACTGTGCGTGTAAGTGTTTATTATTTAAGAGTCACATTTAAAGCAGTGTCAGATCCGCTTCAAGTTCATCAGCGGTAGCTTTTAAAGTAACAGCAGCTAAAATATCCTAATAACCAAGCTGCTGTGATGTCTGTTAATCAAAGAACAAAATTAAAAAAGAGAATGTCAGTACTTGCCTTCAGTCATAAAAAAGATAGCATTAAACAAATATCGAAAATATACTTCCTTTATGTTGTTTCTACTTTAATTTGAAGATTGAATGTGAAATTATTGCAATATAAAGTATTGCAATAATTATAGTATAAATAAAGTATAATTAAAAATTGCGTTTAATTGTGATTAATTTCAGAAAAATGTGTGATTAATTAGTTATTTTTTTTTAATTGATTGACACCACTAATTATTTATTTATTTATTTTTTAAAATCATACTGACCCCAGAATCTTGAACTGTACTGTACCTCAAGTAAATACAGTTCAGTTTGGTTAGTTCTTGCGTTTACATTTTTCTTCTACCAATGCTAAAATACTGTGATATTGTTTCCTGCCCTGCAGTGCAATGGGATTCCAACACTGCTACTAAATCTGTAGTGCAACTCCTGAACGAATGACTCTTGTGAGACAAGATTCAAGACCATACAGTACAACAAATCTAGTTTGACTCCTGAATGGAAGTCACAATGAGACTCCTTTGTGACTCCTTTGTGTATTAGAACCATACAGCATAACCTATAGTTCAACCCATTCTAAACCAATTACTCTTACTTTATGAGTCTATTCTTTTTAATGATCCAAACAATAGAGCGTGACCAGTGTTCTGTAGTCTGATTCCCAATTGATTGAGTTGTGAAATAGTTCATTTTACTAAATCAAAACCATACAGTGCAACCTGTGTAGTCCAATTAATTCCCAAACAAATGACGCTTACGAAACAGTTGTTTTCTTTTTGTTTGTTTGGCCGTGGAACTGCATTTATTTTTTCCATATATTTCTTCCTCGAAATAACAAAAAATAATTAATAGACCATTAATGATTTCATCCATTTATTCATTCTTTGTTCCCCACATTTGTTTGTTTATTTGTTTGTTTCACACAGCCATGCATATTATTATTTGTTGTTTTAGGACATTTTCCCCTCAACTACTAATTCTCTCTCACCTAAAATCAGAATCAGAAAGAGCTTTATTTAAGGAATTTGTCTTGGTGACAGAAGCTTCCAGTGCACAGACAGGATCACAAGTGACAAGACACAGATAACAAAAATAAACAAGTGATTAGAATAAATATATGAAAAGACACAAACAATAGACAAATAAACAAGTGATTAGAATAAATATGTGAAAGGCAACATACATAAAAGGGAACATTCCCATATTTTTGCCTGTTTTTTACAAGCTGTACAAATTTTAGGACAAAGTGATGTTTCTGGAACATTCTTACAACTTAATTCTTATTTTAAATGTGAGTAAAAAGTTCTGAGATCAACATTCTCAGAACATCCTTATGATGTTATTTGTACTTTATGAACATTCTAAGAAATGTTTTTGTAGGCTTTACATAATATTCTAATCACAACAAGAAATCTGGACATTTTAACATTTTTAGAATATAAAAAAAAAACATTTAAATAACATTATTCTGTGTAACAAAATAAAGCAGAATGCTGTAAGAAACATTTTTGTAACTTAAGTAATAGTATAATCACAACAAGAACACTGGATATTTCAATGTTTTAGAAACATTTCAAAACAATATTTTATGAATTGCGAGTTTATTTCATGCAATTCTGAGAAAAAAATTCGGGCTGTCATTTTTTTTGGTAATCGAGTAATCTGTCGATTATTCTGACGATTATAAATAATTCATTTTTGTAGGAATAATACATATTAATATATATATATATATATATATATAATAGCAACAACATTTCTCATTATTATCTCTTTTGAAAATGTGTGCTTCTTAAATGTGCTGTATGTAATTTTTTTTTGACTGTACTAAAGCCTAAAAATACATAAATTTATTTGCAGATATTGCGGAAACATGCGAAGTTCACATAATTGTTTCTCTACAAAAAAAAAAAAAAAAAATTACAGCCAGTTATTCTACTTTGAAATTTGTGTTCCGTGTCGGAATGTCTGTTTTTGTTTTGGTCCGTGTGACTCCGTCCGTTGCCGGTTTACCCAGTAGTATTTCGACACCCCAGGTTGCCAGTTAGCAAAAAATATATAGCGTATTACAGCCGAGGAAGTCAGCAAGCTAGATGGGGTCAGAGAACGCAGATTCTACCCAATTTAAAACTGAGCAACTGATTCTAAATCAATTACTCTTACTTTAAGAGTCTATTCTTTTTAATGATCCAAACAATAGAGCGTGACCAGTGTTCTGTAGTCTGATTCCTGACTGAATGAATTGTGAAATGGTTCATTTGAGTAAATCAAAACCATACAGTGTGACCTGTGTAGTCCAATTAATTCCCAAACAAGTGACAGTTGTTTTCTTTTTGTTTGTGTGGCCGTGGAACTGCATTTATTTTTTCCCAATATTTATTTCTCAAAATAACAAAAAAATAATTAATAGACCATTAAGTATTTCTTTCGTTTATTCTTTCTTTTTTCCCCACATTTGTTTGTTTGTTTGTATTTGTTGTTTTAGGATATTTTCCCAGCTCTCTCCCAGCTAAAAAGGAGTGTTCCCACATTTTTTCACCTGTTTTTAAAAAGTTATACAAATTTTAGGACAAAGTAAAATTCTTACAACTTAATTCCTATTTGATATGTTCTCATAACGGTGAGTAAAAAGTTCTGAGATCAACATTCTCAGAACGTCCTTATGATGTTTTTTGTACTGTATGTACATTCTAAGAAATGTTTTTGTAAGCTTTACATAATGTACTAATCACAACAAGAAATCTGGGCATTTTAACGTTCTTAGAATATTAAAAATAAACATTCAAATAACATTATTCTGTGTAAAAATAAAGCAGAATGCTGTAAGAAACATTTTCGAATCTTAAGTAATATTATAATCACAAGAAGAAAACTGGACATTTCGATGTTTTAGAAACATTTTAAATCAACATTTTATAAGCTAAATTTGTTACCTGGACCTGTTTTCAGTTTAAATGCTGTATCTTTCACTCTCTCAGCCTCTTTCTTTCTGTGTTTGGTGAGGGGGGGTTGCTGTATATCACTGCTGTGCAAACAGTTGACTGTGATTAAAGAGCGTTCCCCAGGCAGCCAGTCGTCCGCTGCACCCTCACACTCTGCAGACCACACTCACAACACACTCAATATGCAAACCGCTACAAGTTTAGTCTTGATTTTGACAGCTAAGAGCAATTTTTAAACCGCACTGTGTTTGATCCAGCACTGTTTGACAGTTTGTGTTCCCTCAGATTTCTCCTAATAGTCCAGTTTCAGCAGACTGGACTAAAGCTGACTCCGGTCCTCGTAGTCAAGTTGTCATTTGTGGTGTTTGCGATATGGGCTGTATGACATGCACATATATTAGTCGGGGCAGCTGTACCCTGGTAATTGACTGAAGGGCTCTCTCTCCTCTCATAGCGCTGCTGACTGAGCTAAAAGGCTTTAGTGGCTAATGTCAGTGAGTGGTGCGTCTTAATCCTGTTGAGAGCGCAGCCGAGGGTGAAATCCTTCTTTGATTATTGCTTGCTATCGTTGCCTCTTTCCAGAAAACAATTTCTTCAGACTCAACCGCACAGGCAGGAAATCACCAGCAAGACTTCCCACCCAGGGCATAATATGTGCTCTACTGCACCTCTGGAGAAGTAGGGAATATGGGATTGAAGGTTGGAGATGTTTTATGACTGTATTTTAACACACATATCCTCACAATAAAGCCAGTTTAAGCTGCATAACTTTTATCCTAAACTATATCCTCATGCATTATCCAACAAATATGTGGAGTATTAATAGTTTGACCCTCTGCAGTCCAACTCGCTCTACAGCATGTTATTAACCTGCTCTCCAGATGTGCTATAAATGTACTGAGAGCCAATAGGGAGCTCTAATTCAGGCACAGTTAAGAATAATAAAGGGTAGTTGTCATTGAGGGATTCATACATTGTGGAGGGTTCAAACGGTAGCAGGTGTTAATGTATGCATTGTACATGAGTGAGTGAGAGTGAGTGTGTTTCTGACAGTATCTGTGGCATGCTGTCATTTACCACAGACAAACAGTCTGACTCATCCCTCGGTACATAAATTTACATTTTTATAAACCCAGAGTCAGATAAAGGTAAACATATTTGGGTATCTGACTTTTTTTCTCACAATTGTAAGTTTACATCTCGCAATTCAGACTTTTTTTCTCAGAATTGTGAGATATTCTTGCAACTGTGAGTTATAAAGTCAGAATTGTGATATAAACTTTCAGTTCTGAGCAATCAAGTCAGAATTGTGATATGAATTGTGAGTTATAAAGTCAGAATTGAGAGACATAAACTCGCAATTCTGAGAAATAAAGTCAGAAGAGATGTCAATTGTGACTCATAATTGTGAATTATTAAGTCAGAGTTGTGAGATATAAACTCAATTTTGAGAATGTGTCAGTCTTTTTCTCTCCTCAAAATTGGAGATACAAACTCTCATTTGCAAGGAAAAAGTTTTATCTCCCAGTTCTGACTTTATTTTTCACAAAATAGTGAGTTTTATCTCTCAATTCTGACTTAACTCACAATTACGAGTACTTAACCCCCTCTGTGGGACGCCTAAGTTTGCTTCACCAATTTACAAATAAATCCTAATCTAACCATGACAAACTATATATCGTTGGGAGGGTCTAAGACTCCTAAATAAATATTTTACCACTCTTTCGTGTTACAAATTATGTAGGAAAAGTAATAGATTAATTTATGACAAGAGTGCACCTCAAAAATCTACATCATAACAGGAGTTCTGACCTCTGTCACAAAAACACTTTCTTCGTTGCCTTTTTACGTATCACGCAATATATCAACTGAAAACTTAAAATTTCAAAATTCATCCTTTGACAACCATTTTAAAATCAGACATTGCATTACCATGGAAATTGTACATCAAAATCATATTACAAAATATTTTCATTCATGAATTATAAAAAATTAACTTCGGATAGTGCATTTTTATGTCTGTTTAAGATAGGGAGTGACAGTTAAAGGGTTAATAACTAGCAATTACGAGCTTATATCATCCAAATCTGCTAAGAAAAAAAAAGTCTAGGGCTGTCACTATCGATTATTTTGATAATCGAGTAATCTGTTGATTATTCTGATGATTAATCAGAATTGGATAATTATAAAGATGATAAAGATTTATTTTTTTGCTTCCGCACTTTTCTACACTGTTATCAAAAAAGAAAATAATTGTAGGGTGGTGGCTTGGTTTTATCAGTTGGTTGTTGATTGGATGGCGGCAGGGCGAAGTTAAAGGAATATATGATTGAAAAAGTCTGGCATGCAGTCCATCATCAAGAGAAGTCTGTTATTTCGCCCGAACATCGTATTATGACGTTTTGATTAAAAACTTAAAGATTAAATAAATAAATAAATACAAGCAATATTTGTACATATGTTCATAAAAGATATGCATTTATAAAATAGATACCAAAAAAGGAAACAAATTCATTGATAAATTGTTCACAATAAGTTCATTTAAAATGCATTTGTAAAATAGACAGGGCGAATTTAAATTTACCGTGTCTTCAAGTCTATATACATCAGCAGGTAATATTGTTTAATTTCAATCTGACACTGAATAGAATACCCCCAATAGAATCCTTTAGGTGCCCAAAGGGGGATGTGATTTTGCCATGGAATAGGATTTTGCACAACGCCTGAATATTCCTTTCAGTGAGCTCTTTTGTACTGCTGATCTTTCCATACATACACCTGCCAGGTCTTTCCTCTTTTTCAATCTTATCTTGAACTGACTCTTTCTCTGCATCTTTTTTTCCACCTCACTCTTAGTTTAGTTTTCTCCCTCTCTTTCTCCCTCTCAATTGCTACTGAAAGAGGATCAATAATTCAAGAGAGCAAATACAATGTTAACCGTCTCTCACATCATCCCTCTGAACATCTGTCATACACACTGTCTCTCTCATAAAACGTAATCTCATGTCATACTTGTTACAGAAATGTATTTGTGTTGAGGAAATGTCTTGATAATGGCCCTCGAATAATTTCTGGAAATACGGTCTGTTTTATGTATGTAGTGTGTTTTGTTTTGCTATTGTTTCCGTGCGCTAATATAATGTTGTTTTTGTTGTTTTTTTGAGATCCGGCCAAACCAATTAGCAGACCAATTCATGCTTAACAAGAGTTTTTTTTATTTATTTTCTTTCTGAATTACACATTGATCAGATTTCTTTGTTTTTCTGCACTTTTCCTTTATGTTGGTGGCTGTTAATCCCATAGTTGTGTGTGATTGCACACGATGGCATAATCCTCTAATCTTCAGATCGATCGACTCCACAGTCTCACTGATCTCTTTTTCTCTTTTGCCAGCAAACACATTTCAGTGACTGAGAATAAGTCAGCATGCACACTACTCAGCATTCACCTCCTACATATGAAGCACTATATATACCTAAGCGTTTAAAATTTCATCTGTAGCATTATTCATAACCTGAATTTACATTCTAAACTGCTGACAGCATCAGCTTTAATGGTGACGCTTCGTTCCCATTGCATATTGCATTTAATGCTCTGCTCCTGTTGGTTTATGCAAAATGGCACTGTGAATGTAGCGCAGCATCGAGGTCCCGTGGGTAAAAAGTGTGAATGAGGTAGAGTGGCCTGCTGGACTTGAGAGGTTAAAGGGTGAAGGAGCATGAGAGAGAGAGACTGCCTCGGTGTGGAGTGCTGCTGGTTAATGAAGGGTGAAGGAGAAAAAGACAGAGAACAAAAAGAAAGAACAAGTACTGCGGAGGATATAAAAGTGTTCATGTTATCGCAGGATTTTTTGAACATCTCCATATCAGCAGAATTCCCCCTGCCATCCTGATGACCATATCACTCCCTGCACATGAAATATTGATAACGTCACCTTTGATGGAGCACTCTTCCATGCTCAAGATGTGATTTTTGCTTGGCAGAAACGTGCTCTTTGATACGTGCAGCTCAGTTCTTTTTTTTTAGTCTCAAAAACTGTTTTCTTCTCGTTTCAGGTGCTTTTGTCTGGACTGATTGGAGTGGTGTCATGGAAAAGGCCTCTTTCTTTGGTGGTAAGAAGTGAAGTTTAACATACTAATAAGCTAGCGGTGTTTATGTGGATGTGCGCACGTCCCTACAGTTTTTACTATTATTGCTCAACTGATAATGGGATTTTCAATGCTCATTTTACCCATGCACAATATTAAAATTCAGATTAAGCCAATAATTACACCAATAATTACACTAAAAGTCAAAAGTTTTTTTTTCTTTTTGTTTTTTTAAGTTTTAAAAGAAGACTTGCCCAACAAGGTTGCATTTATTTGATCAAAAATACAGTTAAAACGCTAGTATTCCCTAGTAAAAGAGTAATAGATTTGAAATGCATTTATTTTATACTAAGTATAGTTCAAGTCTATTAACATATATTGCTTGGGATTTACTGATATAAAAATTGTAATTAAACTTTATTTGGAGATCTTTAAATAATATCGGTCTATAAATGCTAAATATTTGAAGTGTACCTAAAGTATACTTGCAATAGTTCCAATTTAGCAGAATCAAATATACTTAAGTATATACTTAGCTGGACTTCAGCACTACGTCCGCACAAAGTGCATTAAGTACAAAATTCGTTGTTCCAATTTAGCAGACGAGTTAAATATACCAGTTTAGTATACTAAAAGTACAGTTGCAGGTTATTTTTATTAAATACATAAAATGTAAATGTATTTGTATACTTAGCATGAAATAAATGGTATTTTAAATACATTTTAGTATATTTATTTTTCACTAGGGTTGTGATGAATTTTCTCTAATTTAATATATTTTATAATGCAGTTTATTGCTGTGGTGGTAAAGCTGAATTTTCAGCAGCCATTATGCATGTTTTCAGTGTCACATGATCCTTCAGAAATCATTTTAATATTTGTTAAAAGAGATTATATCCAAGATTATATCTCACAATTCTGATAAGAACAATCAATTTGTTCTCTCTTTACTCCTCGGCTCAGAATGTTCAGAATGCTCAGAGTTTATATACCTCATTTTTGGCTTTTGTTATAAGTTCGCTATTGTTGTAAGTTCAAACTAGGAGACATGAACTTGCATTTATGAGTGGAAAACGTCAAAATTGTCAGATAAAATAAGTAAATGTTACGTAAAATATTATACTGTAGGTTTAAATAGTATTTCATGCTGTAACTGTAGGGCTAATACAATATGTCTACTATGAAATGCATATGTGAATATTATGTAGAAATATTGTTGAAATCAAATTTATACTTTAATAGTAGAGTAGTCATAGCCGGTTTCATCCATAGTCTGTCCATTTAAACACCTGCATATAGCTTCAAATGGCGTCTTCGATAACATTATTCTATAAAAATGATTTGCATTCCAATTGTGACATCCAAAGGCACAATACCTTTTTTCTCTTATTCTGTGAATTTTACCCATTTCCCTCCACTTGTTACCAGTGTTTTTTATTATTTTAACAAAATAAGAGGGATCATGAAAGTTGCATGATTTCTTTTTTTATTTAGTACTGTCCTGAATAGACTATTTTACATTATATACAGATGTTTATATATACTTCACATGACAAAATAATAACTGAATTTATAAAAGTGATCCCATTCAAAAGTTTACATACCCTTGAAGTCATTTCCTGGATGATCCATGACTGTTCTTATATTTTGTGATAGTTATTTGACGCCTTTCCAACAGTGACTGTATGATTTTGAGAGCCATCTTTTCACACCGAGGACAACTCAGGGACTCGTGCAATGTTCGATCGGTGCAATAGGTGTTTGTGCAATTAAAGGTACACAGACCTTATCAGAGTTGGGTGAAAAAACAATGAACTGGCTATCGCTTTACTGAACTAGCCAAACATAAAACTCTTAAAGGGGAAAACACCCCACCACAGCCAATGAAGAGGAAACATAAACATTGTATGTGAATTCTGTCACATCTTTAAGTGCTGCCACAAACTATTACAAAGGTGAAAACATATACTGATGCTCAAGACGGCAACACAAGCATGATCAGGATAAATTGTCCTTATCTTGACTTCTGGGAAACGTGCAAGTATTTATAGCTTCTAAGATATAGTGCTGTACTAAATAAAAACATATGATCTTTAAACAAAATAAGATAAATTTAGGCATCACCATTATGTTCAAAAGTTTATAACCTCTCGCCAAAAAATGTGCGGGACCTGGAGGATTTTTTTGAAGAACAGCAGGCAGTTGAACTGGTTGTGAATATATATCGTTACCTTTGGGGACTCATAAACCATTTCTATGTTCAGTTTTATTCTCAAAGGCACAAAGCCTTTAGCGATTTGTTTCTTCCAATCATAACATACCGTTACCAGTACGTGACATGCACGTATATGTCAGACTCACAGAGGCTAATTTTCCTCTTTGCCCTCTGCCCTGTCTGAATTTTGCAGCGGATTTGTTCGGTTGTGTGATGCTAAGACATTATCACAGCGAGCACTATCAGGAAGGAGCTGGAGGGCTTCTGATTGCCTGTCATGTAGTGCTCTGTAGACAGTGTGAACGTCTGAGCTGAGCATGCACAGATCCAGCCTGGCAGTCAGTGGAATGGGAATGGGATGTAAAGTATATGCATTGGCTTTTGCTCTGTTCAGCCAGCCGTTCTGCTCATGCATAATTGCGGCAGGGATTGGGCACGCTGGCTGAATTTTTCATGCCTCTTGTTCTGTGGGATCGGCTGGCTCCGGAGGGAGCATTAACGGAGAATGTACAAGTTTACACATTGCAAAATGGGTGGGATGTTGTTAAATCCATACCCTGACACAAAATCACACACGTAAGACAAATGCATACACGTACAGACAATTGCTCTCAGCGGTTCACGCAATGGCAGTCAAAGCTCTGTAGTTAAAGGGATAGTTCAGCCAAAAATAATCCTTCTGTCGTCATTAACTCACCCACATGTTGTTATAAATGATTTTCTGTCCTCTATAGACCACAAAAGAAGACGTTAATCAGAGTGTTTACACTGCTGTTTTCCATTCAATGAAAGTGAATGGTGACCAAGGGCTGTCAAGCCCCAAAAAAACAAAAACAAAAAAACACACATAATAACGTAATATTTTTAAGTCATCATTTTCCCTTCTATTGTAGATCTTAAATGTGACCCTGGAACACAAAACCAGTCTTCAGCAGCACAGGTATATTTGTAGCAGTAGCCAAAAATACACTGTATGGGTCAAAATTATTGATTTTTCAAAAAATTATTGATTTTTCTACAAATAATTTTTTGTAAATTTCCCACTGTAAATATATCAAAACTTAAATTTTTATTAGTAATATGCATTGCTAAGAACTTCATTTGGACAACTTTAAAGGTGATTTTTCTCAATACTGATTTTTTTTTTTTTTTTTTGGCACCCTCAGATACCAGATTTTCAAAGTTGTATCTCAGACAAATTTTGTCCTGTCCTAACAAACCATACATCAATGGAAAGCTTGTTTATTCCAGCTTTTAGAGGATGTATAAATCTCAATTTAAAAAATGTCATTGACAGGTTCTCATTGTATAGAAACGTACAGCATGAGCAATATACTATAAACATCTCATTGGCACAAGATCACTTTTTATTGTATGTAAAAAGAAAGAGTCAAACAGGTTTGAAACTACATGAGGGGATAATAATGATAGAGGTTTATTTTTTGGTAAACTATCCCTTTAACTAAACTTAGCACAATTTTTCACCATTTCAATAGTACTGCCAACACTTGTATCGCTGAAGTGTTTACAAAGGGTTGGAGCGATGTTAACTCTGCTCAGATGTGATGCATTATATTACTTTGAACCATCTGAGATTTGGCAAAAACACTTAAGCTGAAAATATACCAGTGTTGATGGTTTTGCATGTTTTGCTGTTGTGCCGACTTGTTCTTCTAAGTCTGATTTATATGTTAGCTTATTTCAGCTTATTTCCTCTGGTGCCGTTTGTATTATTTGTATAGTGGTCACATAATGTCATATTTCTATTCATGTATGGAGATCAAGATCTCATTAGATGATTATCTTTCTCTCTCGCTATCTGTCTCTCACTCTGTCAGCGTCCTTTTCTCTCTTTCTCTGTATGATCCCCTTTATATCTCTGGCTCTCTCTCTCTTAGATGTATTACACAAGTCTAGATCAAAGAATGAGATGAGTTACAGCGTGAGATGTCTCTCTGTGGGATTCAGGTAAACACTGCATTTTGTGGCCGAGATGAAGTTCTGTGGTTCAGCAGCAGACCCCAGACTCCAGCACAAGGGAATGGACACCTGAGTAGTTTGTTGTGTATCTGCACAAATGATTTCCTCTGCGTGCATGGAGTCCTCTGGAAATCATCCTCAGAATTTCTCAAATGCCTTGCCTTTTGACTAAATTGCCTCTGCTGTTAATATACCAAAACACTTTGCACACATACGCTATCTTGCAGTCCAGGAAATGTAGAAGTGCTTTGAAGGACAGGTCTTGTAAAGGGATCAAGACTGGCTGACATCCAGAGGAATCCCTCCCAGCTGTAGCCTATTACAGCATCGAAAGCAAAGAAGTGTACAGGACTGACAAGTGTGCCATCCGGAGTGTTTTCTCTTGACTTCAGGGACTGTCATTGACCTGGCTCTGCAGATCTCAGGGGATCGCCGATCGGCCGGCGAATTCCACGGCAAGCGTCCCCATTCACATGGGCCAGCGATGATGATTGAGTTATCAATAGGGCTCTGTCCGTTCAGTCCTGTAACACAGGAAAACGTGGCACAGTTGAACGCTGTCAAGGTAGAGAAAGATTGATGAGGCTCTCCTCCTGCGTTTCTAGCGGAGGGGGGAATTAATCAGCCTTTAAAGGTGTCTGACAGAGAGGGAGGGAGCAGGTGAGTAGCCACATTAATTTATTGCAGAAATGAAAATGGCAGGAGAACACCGTATTCCCATTGACTTAGGTTTAATAAACAGTATGGCTGAACGGGACAGTAGCTAGCCAGACATTTCTCACACCTATGAAAAGATGACCTTGAATGAATAACAAGATGAATGAACTTGAAAGAACATTGATTGACATTCATTCTCATGCAGCCCTGTAGATGTAGTGCTATTGACAAGCCTGTTATCTGAAAGAGTATTTAAGATATAGAGGCATTACACCAGTATTTTGTTAAGAATAAACAGAGAAAAGCCAGCTAAAAAGCCATGAAAACAGCAAAGCAGCCCTTTAATGAATCTATGCTTTTCACAGATGTGTGACAGTAATGATCGCCATAAACTGTGGTTAAAGTGAACCCGGATCCCGGTTCATGAATTATTAAAGCTTGTTTGTGTCCTGTTCGTCTGAATTGATTTAGATTCATTTTGTGTGTTTGGAGGATAAGAATGACGCACTAGTGGGACTGAAAGCATGTAGAGAGGCCCAGCTCTGCTCCTCATCAATTATTAGTTTTCATTAGGGGTGTAAATATGTGCTTTTTCCTTAAATGTCTTGATGAATAGTGAAATTTGATCACAGTTAGATTAGATTTGATTCCATTAGTACGGTTTTTCAAAATATCCTGAACACACCAAAGTAATTTCATTTCAGGGCATTCCATTTCATTTCTGGGCATTCCATTTCATTTCCGGCATTCCATTTAATTTTATTTAATTTCATTTGATTTCATTTCATTTAGGGTCATTTCATTTTATTTCGGAACATTCCGTTTCATTTTGTTTCATTTCAGGTCATTTCATTTCTAGGGATTCCATTTCATTTCATTTCATTTCATTTAGGGGCATTTCATTTCATTTCTGGGCATTCCATGTCATTTTATTTCATTCCAGGGCTTTTCATTTCATTTTATTTTGGAGCATTCCATTTCATTTTATTTCGGGGCATTCCATTTCATTTTATTTCATTTCGGGGCATTTCATTTCTTTTCATTTCATTTCTGGGCATTCCATTTCATTTTATTTCATTTCAGGGTTTTTCATTTCATTTTATTTTGGGGCATTCCATTTCATTTCGGAGCATTCCATTTTATTTTATTTCATTTCAGGGCATTTCATTTAATTTTGGGGCATTTCATTTCATTCCATTTGTTTTAATTACATTTCATGGCATTTCATTTTATTTCATTTCGGGGCATTCCATTTAATTTCAGGGCACTTCAATTAATTTCATTTCGGGGAATTCCATTTCATTTCATTTTGGGGCATCCCATTTCATTTTATTTCATTTTGGGGCATCCCATTTCATTTTATTTCATTTTGGGGCATCCCATTTCATTTTATTTCATTTCATTTCAGTGCATTCCATTTCATTTTGTTTCATTTAACATCGGGGGCATTTCATTTCATTTTATTTAATTTCACTTCCTTTCAGGGCATTTCATTTCATTTCGGGGCATCCCATTTCATTTTATTTCATTTTGGGGCATTTCATTTCATTTCAGGGCATTTCATTTAATTTCATTTAGGGGCATCCCATTTCATTTTATTTCATTTCATTTCATTCCAGCCCGGGCATTCCATTTCATTTCATTTTATTTCGGGGCATTCATGAAGTAATGCTCTTAAAAAGCTGAATCACAGGGGTTTTGTGAAGAGTCAAAACTAATGTATAAATCATCCTTGTGCTTGCTAGTAAGAGAATATAAGCAGGTACATACAAATGTGCTTTAGAGAATTCAAAGCATGAATTTCCTAACGTAGGATTACAGGAAGTAATATATCCAGTCTTCTTTTGATGCAGTGCAGTATAAACTGATGTTTTCAAGAAGCCATGAAAAATCATGTGAAGCCAGTTATGTTTTATATGAGGTCAATGATATTGAATGTATGTATGTATATAGACCTATACACTGACTGCTGGGAGGAACATGGAACTTGCATGTTGTGAAATGCCTTTTCGTTGCTGTTTTTTCCATGTTCCTCTCCACTTTTGCATTCATTAACCTTTCCACTGACAGATTCCAGACACATACGTGCGTCTCTCCGAGTACCATGTGATTAATCTGATGCCTATGGGCCGCTCTGAGACTGCAATGATATTACTTTCGGAACGGCCTCCGTCGCTGTCAACTCCTCGTGACCCTTATGATATTTACCCTGCTCCACACATATGCTATACTCCTAAACAATCCTGTAATATTTCCCACAGTCTTTCTCAAGGGCACGCGCAGAGTTTTAGCGGCCTTCCTCCTGCTGGTCCAGTTGACTAGGTTGAAAATTGTTTGCTTTTTCTAACTGTTAATCTGGGTTCCTGTCTTTTGTTTGGAGAATTTTACCTGTCAGTGTGAGACTTGGGGATTCAATAACCTCTTTTATATTTCAGTCTGATATTGTTTCAGATGTTTTGAGAACCTAACCTGAGGTCCTGGATTAATATTTTATAGTGTTTGGGGTTGTTGTAAGGATGAGTTCTATGGAGCGCTGCCAGAGAGAGTGTGTTTTGTTTGCGTATATATCCCAGGAGTGCTGTGTTTCCTGGTAGAGTGAGTTTGTTCAGTTTCTGAGCTGCACTTTCTCAGGCTTCTCCACTCTCTTTCTGTCTGTCGGAGTATTGCTGGAGTTCAGGATTACATTATCCTGAGGGAGGAGTACGAGTGCCCTAAAGAGTATGCCATTATTGACTGTGTACAACAGTAGCTTTCTAACTATTGCAACATAACCCTAGAAATGTACTTTTTTTAAAAAAAGAATGTTATTCAAATTCATAACTAATTTGCATTACCAAATAAATCTTTCATGCTAAAACAGGCTGCATTTATTTAATAAAAATACAATAAAATCTATAGTATTATTAAATATTATTACACTTTAAAAGAATCGTTTACTATTTGCATATCAGCAGCCATTACTGCAGTCTTTCAGATGATAATTCAGACCTCATTCTAATATGCTGATTTGGTCCAAATTAAAATCATGTATTATCAGTGAAAACTGTTGTCTGTTGCTTTCTTTCTTACTTTATTGATTGATTGGTTGTGGAAACCATGATACATTTTATTTCAAGATTCTATTATGAACAGAAAGTTCAAAAGAGCTTTAGAATAGGGTACACTTATTCACTATTAATTATGGCTTTTCCCTCAATAAACTCCTAATTTGCTGCTTATTAATAGTTAGTAAGGTAGTTGTTAAGTTTAGGTATTGGGTAGGATTAGGTATGTAGAATAAGGTCATGTATAATAAGGCATTAATATATGCTTAATTAGTATTAATAAATGGCTAATATTCTAGTAATATGCATGCTAATAAGCAACTAGTTAAGAGACCGTAAAATAAAGTGTTACCAAATTTTTATATAAATATTTGTAACATTTATATATTACTGTCAATTTTGATCAAGTTAATGTGTCTTTGCAAAAAAACAAAACAAAAAAACTTTATTTTATTTTTTTAATATAGTTAAATATATATATATATATATATATATATATATATATTTAAATTTTGAATATTTTATTATAAATAAATTTATGTGATGATAAATGCAAAATGATTTGTGAATTGGATTACAAAACCTCCAAATATTACTATGGTGTATGTATTGAGTTTTAGGTTTTTTTTCTCGTATCTGTAAAAGGCCTATCATGGGACTTTTGAGGCTCTTGCAGCAGCATGATTTATCTCAACTATAGGAAAATTGATATGTAATACAAAATATAGTATTATGTGTAACTCACAAGCTTGCGCTCAAAGAGATTGCTGTTTGCCCAGTGCTGAAAACATATTGAGTGAACGTTGGTAAATAGGTGGTATAGTATTTGGGTATTCTGTTAAGTTTTTTTTTTTTTTTTTTTTTTTTTTCACCCAGCAATTCAGATTCACTGCTTTACATTGTTTTACATTTTACTCTAATGTCTTTCTCAGTACTGTTCTGTAGTTTAAACAATGATGTTTTACCACAGTTCTGGGCTTAATGGAAAGCAGCAGTGCTGGAATCTGCCAACATATTTCCTGTTCTTTGTTTATTCCTCTTAACCAGGAATTAAGTGCCTCTCTTTTTCCACCCCATTCAAACAAGTGCCACACGTGATCATAAGAGTGTCAAGTGAAACAATTTAGTTGTTTCTTTTTTTCTGCTTCAGAGGGAGCATTTGAATATCTCTGTGTGCCCAGTGCAGATTTGTCCTCGTCTCCAAGGCAACCCTGCGGCAGGAAGTCAAGAGCATTCATAATGTAGAGTCCAGCTGGAGGCAAGAGCTTATTGGGCTTTAGCGTATCTTCGCCTCTCTATCGGTCAAGCTGGCAGCTGGGATTCAGAAGCAGCTGAAAAATGCCTCAAAATTGTGATTGTGAGATAAATGCTCTGAGCATCGTCTATCGCGCTAGCGTGTGAAGCTTCGTCATGGTTGGTTTAGCACAGGAGCACCTCAGGGGCCTTTTAGGACGCAGTGACCAGTGGAAGGACAGGGGATAATGTGGAGAGGTGAGGAGGGTGTGATAACCAGGCCAAGTGAAGGATCTGACCTGAGCCTCCATTAACGTTGATGTTAGAATGAGATTCTCTTATCACACTTTGAAAGCAGTGTGAATGTATGAACATTTACCATGGCCTTCTATTGTAATGGTGTTAATCCGGCACCTGGTGCTAATTTCTTTAACCCTTTCACACCTACGATCACACCATTGTGATCATTCTTTGCTGGTCCCTGAAGCGTACGATCACACCGGTGTGATTTGAACGTTCAGCGCATCACGTGATCAACTGCTGAATTCAAATCTGCTTTGGCACTTTGGCTGGCGCTGAGCCAGATCAGACTTGTCATATTATCGCAACTATTCCGTGTTTTCAACCATATAATGCTTATTTTAGGTTCCAGACATTTAAATACACATAAATCCTAGTAAAGCGATGCATTTATAGTTAGCAAAATACACGCCAATGTCTATGGAAGCGGCAATAATGACCCTTACAAAGGTTACCTGACAACGTTTTATTGATATCATATACACATTGTGTAGGTAACTATAAAGTTTACTCTGCTCTTCTCCAAGCTCAGGAGAGGATGAATTTGCATTTTGTAAATCCCACAGCTCGGATTCAGCGCGAACTAACATGGCGGCGCCCATCACTAGGCATAGATCAACTAACACGCTCATAATGAAAGTGTTTAAACCTCCAAATACATTTACTTGCACATATTTCAGAATCGGAATATCCGATATTTCATAATACAGTGAGCACGTTTGTGAATATTAATGACAAAAAGGGGAAAACGATGTAAAAGTGATACATGTGTCATACAGCGCTATTGTGTCACGTGACAAACATGACGCGTCGCCATGGAAACAATAAGGCTATACGTTCTAAATAATGGATATATTTTTTTTAGAATATTTTAAACTCACGTGTGATTATATGACAAACACTGTTTAACTGGCAGTATTCCTCCACTTTTCACTGAGATTGCAAGATGCGGGCTGAGGTGCATCTAAGCTCTAAGGTGACTAAGTTGAAACACTGCGACAGTAGGTTGTCCAGATGAAGTCCAAAGGGATTTACCCTTTCAGCCAATGCAAGAGAAGTTGGTCAATCCGTATCTGTGATTTCTTGAATATTGCAGCTTTACATTGACACTAATTTATTCAAGTCCCTCAAAAAGGCTGGTCGTCCATGTAAGACAAATGAATGAGAAGAAAGCACAATGCAGAGATCCTCAGTAGGGAATTGGTTCAACACTGCAGCTGGAATTGCTTGCCAGTTCAACGCTGAATGGGGTATATATACAGTTGAGGTCAAAAGTTTACATACACCTTGCAGAATCTGCAAAATGTTCATTATTTTACCAAAATAAGAGGGATCATAAAAAAGGCATGTTATTTTTATTTCGTACTGACCTGAATAAGATATTTCACATTAAAGACGTTTACATATAGGCCACAAGAGAAAATAATAGTTGAATTTATAAAACTGAGCCTGTACTATAGTTTACATACACTTGATTCTTTATTCTGTGTTGTTACCTGAATGATCCACAGCTGTTTTTTTAGTGATAGTTCATGAGCCCCTTGTTCTTAATAGTTTAACTTCCTGCTGTTCTTTATAAAAATCCTTCAGGTCCCACAAGTTCTTTGGTTTTCCCTTTCCAACAATGACTGTATGATTTTGAGATCCATCTTTTCACACTGAGGACAACTGAGGGACTCATATGCAACTATTACAGAAGGTTCAAACACTCACTGATGCTCCAGAAGGAAACACGATGCATTAAGAGCCAGGGGTGTAAACTTTTGAACACAATGAAGATGTGTTGTACATTTTTATTATTTTGCCTAAATAATTTTTTTTTTCATTTAGTACTGCCCTTCAGAAGCTACAGTAGTAACTTACATGTTTCTGGGAAGACAAAATAAAGTAAATTTACCCCTCAAATTCAAAAAGTCCCCCCCCGCCCTCCATTGTGTTTCCTTCTGGAGCATCAGTGAGTGTTTGAACCTTCCGCAATAGTTGCATATGAGTCCCTCAGTTGTCTTCAGTGTGAAAATATGTGTCTCAAAATCAAAAGAGTCATTGTTGAAAAAGGGTTCAAATACACAAAAATGCTGAAAAACCAAAGAATTTGAGCAACCTGAAGGATTTTTCTGAAGAAAGGCAGATTTAACTTCAGAACAAACAAGGGACTCATGAACAATTATCACTGAAAAACAACGAACAAACAAACAAACAAAAAATTGGGGTAACAACACAGTATTAAGAATCAAGCGTATATAAACTTTTGAATGGGGTAATTTTTATAAATTCAACTATTATTTTCTCTTGTGGACTATATGTAAACTTCTTTTATGTGAAATATCTTATTCAGGTCAGTACTAAATAAAAAAATAACATGCATTTTGTATGATCCCTCTTATTTTGGTAAACATTTAAACATTTAGCGGACTGCAAGGTGTATGTAAATTTTTGACCTCAACTGAATATATATATGCAAGCAATTCCAGCTGCAGTGTTGAACCAATTCCCTATGAAGATTCTCTGCATTGTGGATATTAGTATCTAAGGTGTAAATATTAATACCTAAATTTACATAGTACCTAAATAGTACAGATCTTTTGAAAGGGTAATGCCCCAGATGAGAATGTACTCAAAATGATTCTTTGTGACAATTTCCAAATTGTCAACTGTCCCAAAATTTACTTTTTTTTTTTTTTTTTATCAGTCTTGTACACTACAATGAAACTGTTTAAAAATTTTCGTATTTGGAACCGTCCTAAAACACTATTTATATTATATGTGGGGCTCCAGATACTTGTCACTGACTTAAAACTGTGATACTCAAAAACCTTAAAGCAGCTGTTTTTGTATCCATCGCTGATATGGGATATCTGTTTTATTGTAGCATTCTGAATAGCAGCATTTTTGCAGCCCCCTCTCAGTTCAGTCTTTTGCAGCATTGTTGTAATTCTCACCTCTTTATAGATACAAGACAGATGAGGAGGCGAGTATGTATTTCCTGAATTATTTAAGACATCTGACTCACAATGGGGTCCAATTTTGATCATTTAACAGTCAATTACCCCGGATCTTACCACTGTGTATGAGTAAAAAGCACATCGCTGGCATTCTGCTCTGCTTCAATCACAGTCTTCCCCCGTCTTTTACAGCCGGCAGCTGTCTTCCTGTCTCTGTAACGTGTGGTTTCCGGAAGCCCTGACACTAGTCTTAAATGCCTATTTTAATCAGCTAATTACTAGTAAAATGAGGTAATTAGCAGTTTGAGCCAGCAGTACAGATGCCAGTCACAGAGGCCTCTCTCTCCCCCAGCTGCCATGGCTGCGGGAAGAACCTCTCGGACACGTGGGGAGGAGTTCGGCTGGAAGATTGACAGGTGAATAGTGCTGGGTGTTTCCTGTTGGAATTGAAGTGTAATCTGTGTTTCACTGTTCTCATTAGATTTATTGTGTCATAACTCCAGGACTTTTGGCTAGCTGTGCCTGTGGGTAGTGTATTAGACCTGTCTCAGTGTGGCGGCACAGTAGGGTGGCCTTGTTCTGCAGTCAAGCAAAGTGTCTGTAAGCTAAGCTGCATTCATTAGCTTTTGTTTGCTTCAGCTCCCATATAAAACAGGAAACCTCAGACCTTGGACTTTAGACCGCTTGGCTATTTATTAAATCTAATATGCTTATTAAATGGCTGAAAATGGATCCCTTTTAAGAGACAGATGAAATTGCACTAGCATTGATTTAATTATTGTTCTTTGTGTTTTTCCCTGAAGGTGGAGGGTTACATCTGGTGTTTTCTTTCAGTCAAAGAACAAAGCTTGGATGTTTTGTTTTTTTTTGATTAACAAATGACATTGTCACTGAGAGGCATGTGTGTCTGATTGTCTACAGAGAACAGCAGTGATGGCTGCAGTAAATGAGTGTGTCAGCTGTATTTACAGTACAGCGGTGTAACCTCGGTCCTCCTCTCTGGTTCTGGTGTCTCAGGAGAGCCCCGGACCAGATGGGACTCACCGCAGCCGTGAATCTTCCAACCGCAGAATCTTACTTCAGATTCATTACGATCTCAATCGGTTTTATGGTCTACTACAGCAAACACACACACTTAAAGCTTTTGAACATTTTCAAACTTCTGCCATTTTGCTAACCACACCCTTGGTTTAACACAAGATGTTTATCAACTAATGTCAGCAAACTTGGATGCACAAAATGATTTAGAGCCAGAGAGTCTTTCTAAATGTCTAAAACATGTCTTCCATTATTTTATGTATTTTAAATGTATTTTTTTATTTTATTTTTTAGTTATTTTTAAAATTGCTTTGAAACAATTTGTTGAAAAATACTAAAAGCTAACAAACTAAGTCTTTCCAAATGACTAAAACGTATCCCTTTTATTTTATTTTATTTTATTTTATTTTTAATTGATTTAAAACAATTAGTTAAAAAATGTAAACTAAAAGCTAACAAACTAAAAGTCTCATCAAATGAGTAAAACATCTTGCCCAGTATTTAATTTTATTTAATTTAATTATGTATTTTAAATTTATTTTTTATTTTATTATTATTTTTTTTATTTATATAAAATGCTTTGAAAAAAAATTGTTGAAAAATAAAACTAAAAGTTAACAAATTAAGTCTTTCCAAATGACTAGAACATGTCTCCCATTTTATTTTATTTTATTTTGTTTTATTTTATTTTATATATATATATATATATATATATATATATTTTTTTTTTTTTTTTTTTTTGTTATTTTTAAAATTGCTTTTAAACAATTTGTTAAAACATGTTTCCCATTTATTTTATTTTATGTTTTATTTATTTTTTAATTGCTTATTTGCTTTTAAATTGCTTTTAAAGCAATTTAAAATGCATTTTAAAAATAAAACTAACAAACTAAGTCTTTCCAAATTACTAAAACATGTCTCCCTTTTATTATTTTATTTTATTTCTTATTTTATTTTATTTTATTGTTTTAATTTTTTTAAATTGATTTGAAACAATTTGTTAAAAAATATAAACTAAAAGCTAACAAACTAAAAGTCTTATCACATGAATAAAACATGTCTCCCATTATTTTATTTTATTTTTTTATTTATTAATTTATTATTATTAATTTGTTATAAATAAAACTGACAAACTAAAAGTCTTTCCAAATGACTAAAACATGTCTCCCATTTATTTTATTTTATTGTTTTATTTTTTACTTGATTTGAAACTATTTTATTTTATTTTATTGTTTGAATTTTTTTAATTGATATGAAACAATGTTTAAAAGTTACACCTAAAAGCTAACACACCAAAAGTCTTTTCAAATGAGTAAAAAATGTCTCCCTTTAATTTAGTTTAATTTTATTTTATTTATCATTTTATTTATAATATGAAATAAATATAATATTACCTTTTTTAATGCCTATTTTAGTGTCTCTTACACTTGCAAAGCGTCTTGCGTAGACTGATCATCAGCTTGAAGCACCTGGAAAAACACTGTCCTGAATGTGTGCGTGTTCTCCTCAGCTCACTGAAAATGAATGTTTGGATATCTAGGGCAGCTTCGAAGCCTCAATCACAGCTCGACTGTGACAAAGTTTGACACACGTGTCACAGCCTCATTCTGACTCCTTCATTTTTTTTCCCTTTTCCTTCTCTCTCTCACGCTCCACCTCAACCCGTCACTCCTTTCACTCCTTCACAAACAAACTGGCAGGAAGCCCTCTGATCCGCATCTGATTACAGTGTGCATGGCACGCCGGTAAACGTTTCTGACATGACAAAGAGAAGTTATTTGTGTCTCTGTGTGTTCATGCACACACGTGCTTGTGTGTGTATGTACATATGCCTCTATGAATTAATTCAAATGCATCTGATTGAAGTGTGAATACATCTGTGGCGTAAACAACACAAAACAATAAGAGGAAGTGTGACCGTATAGATATTTACAGACCTCAGGTGTCTCTCAGGTGGGCATGTTTGGATTTGTACTGTCGAATATCTTTGTCAAAAATCTCTCTCTTTTGCTCCATGTGACAGCAGCTAGCAGACACTCATAACTGTTAACAAAAACAGCAGACTCCTTTGGATAATTACCCAAACACCCACACACTGTGTTACAGCTCATCCTAAGCCTTCTGGGAATACTGTCTCATTTATGCTCGTTTCCTCCGCCTCCTGGAATCCCTCTTCAAATTATGACTTTTATAAATGAGAATAACAGATGATGGTTCGCGTATGCTGTTAAAAACTCTGCTTTTCTGCTTCTCTCTGCTTATGTATTCATAGTTGGTTACTGAACACTAAACTAGTCGAATAAATTGTTACCAGTTGTAATAATTTGTTTGTGAATACTGCAGTAATGAATCTTTATTTGTTAGTGATGGGAGGTTCATTCATCTTTTTGTTCTACTAAACAAGAGCAGATAACAGAGAGGTTTTTCGGCTCTCCTCTCTCACCTGTCCGCCTGGTGTGGAATGATGTGATCTTCATGCAGCAGGTGGCCCTTCCACACTGTGCTTTGACACTTGTCACGAATGGAGTAGCACGCTGACAGCAGGGTGTTTGTAAGTCGTCCACTTGCATGAAGGCTTTTCTGTCTCCATGCTGCTACCTGAGTCATATGCCCCAGAGAGGCAAAAAAGAGAAAAGGATAAAGCAAAGAGATTCAGGACAGACTGGTATTAGCATCTTATGTTTAAATTGCTTTTGCATTTTAATTTATATATATATATATATATATATATATATATATGTGTGTGTGTGTGTGTGTGTGTATGTAACTTGCTGCTTAATACTATTTTTGTTTAGGATTTTTTGATAAATACAAAACATTTGAGTGAACAGCATTTATTTGAAGTAGAAATCTTTTGTAACAATCTTAATGTTATTACATTGTCATTTTTGATTAATTTAGTGCATCCAAGTTGTATAAAATATTAATTTCTTATTTTAAAAAATCTTACTGAGCCTATATATGTATATTTATATATGTGTGCATCTACACTACCAGTCAAAAGCTTTTAAACAGTAAGATTTTTAACGTTTTTTAAAGTCTCTTCTGCTCACCAAGCTTGCAGTTATTTGATCCAAAGTACAGCAAAAACAGTACATTTTTTTAAAGTATTTTTGCTATTTAAAATAACTGTTCTCTTTTTGAATATATTTTAAAATTAATTTATTCCTTTGATCAAAGCTACATTTTCAGCATCATTACTCCAGTCTTCAGTGTCACATGATCCTTCAGAAATCATTCTAATATGCTGATCTGCTGTTCAAGAAACATTTTTATTATTATTATTATTATTATTATTATTATCAATATTTAAAACAGATGAGTACATTTTTTTCCAGGAGTCTTTGATGAAGATTGAGTTTTTTTGTAACATTATACACTATACCATTCAAAAGCTTGGAGTCAGTGTGTGTATATGTATATGTATATGTATATGTATATGTATATGTATATATGTGTGTGTGTGTGTGTGTGTATGTATGTATGTGTGTGTATATGTATATGTATATATATGTGTGTGTGTGTGTGTGTATGTATGTGTGTGTGTGTGTGTATATATATATATATATATATATATATATATATGTGTGTGTGTGTGTGTGTGTGTGTGTGTGTGTATATATATAATATATATACACTACTGTTCAAAAGTTTGGGGTCAGTACATTTTTATTGTTTCTTTTTTTTTTTTTAAGAAATTAATACTCTTATTCACCAAGGATGTATTAAGTTAATAATTAAAAGTTTATTAAAAGTTAATAATAAATAATTTACATTGTTATAAAATATTTATATTTTGAATAAACACTGTACTTTTTAAACTTGTTATTCATGAAAGAATCCTGAAAAAAAAAAAAAAAATCACAGGTTCCAAAAAATATTTGGCAGCACAACTGTTGATATTATCCAACATTGATCATTCTAATAATAAATCCGCATATTAGAATGATTTCTGAAGGATTATGTGACACTTAAGACCGGAGTAACAGCTGATAAAAAATCAGCTTTTCATCACAGGAATAAATTCTATTGTAAAGTATGTTAAAATAAAAAACATTATTTTATATTGTAAAAACATTTTGCAATATTACTGTTTTTTTTTTCTATATTTTTAATCAAATAAATGCAGCCTTGATGAGCATAAGAGACTTCTTTAAAGACTATTACAAGTCTTACTGACCCCAAACTTTTGAATGGTAGTGTATATATATACGCACACACACACACACACACACGTGTGTATATATATATATATATTGTTTTTGTTTTAAGAAATTAATATTTTTATTTAACAAGGATGCTTTAAATTGATTAAAACTGATGAACATTATACACTACACTTATCAAAAGCTTGGAGTCAGCAAATCAGAATATTAGAATGATTTTCTGAAGGATCATGTGGCTGGAGTAATGATGATAAAATTTCAGCCTTGAAATCACAGGAATAAATTACATTTTTTAAATGTACTCAAATATCAAAAATCAAAAATGTATTAAATATTTATATTTATTCCGAAATAATAACTCATGGCAATAACAATTTAAACAATATATTTTATTTATGAACTTATGCTCAACTATTTCTTTTTAAATTTAAATTTTCTCTTTAAATTTCAGCAAGCTGATTACTCACTAAAAACTACTGGCACAGGTCATGTTTTCATATCATTTTAAGTCTTATTTTGATATAACAAAGAGGTTATATCTAAGTATGTGAGTTGTTTACTCACTTTTTTAAATTAGTCTTCCCATTAATGCCATTATATTATTCATTCAGAGTGATTCGCGAACACAAGAGGTGGGATTTTTTTGCATGAACCAATCAGAGCTGATCACAACCAGTCATATTCAGTCATATCAAGATGGAGGCATTGCCTCCACTTACATGACTTTCCCCCCATTCATTCTTAATTACTCATGGCATGTTTTAGGGGGTCTGTTAAAACTCAATAAGCTCAGGGGAGGCGAGAGAGACACAGACTCTCACTGTAACATCACCTCCTGGTGTCACTATTAGACAATGTTACTTAAGAAAAACAAGTGATTTATACAGTTTTTAATGTTATATTTTGTAATATTGGCGATAGATAGATAGATAGATAGATAGATAGATAGACAGATAGATAGATAGACAGACAGATAGAAACATTGCTTGAAAAACATTTTGGAATCAGACTGAATGTACTGCGCCGTCTGAGATAGTTTTCAGTGGCTTAATGATATTCGTTATTGGATAAACAGTACATTTATGGCCTATGATCTTTTGAGATGTGCATTCTGCAAATTAAATTAGTAACATGAAACATTTCACAGACTCTGTGTCTCTCCTACTCATTTCTCCTGTATGCACACACACAGAAAGTGATGGCTCACCTATGGCACACAGCTATTTTCTGAAGTCGCTGTCTTAAGTGCCAAGAAAATTAATTAGAACACTCAGAGAGAGAAATAAAACCCTGAAGGGCTTCAGATCCTCCTCAAGTTTCCTCTCTGGAATACAGCCCTGTACTATCCGCTCACTGTCTCACATCCAGCATAACCGCTGCAATTAGTATCTGGTCCACTCTGATTACATGCAAGGTGAATAAAGCTTTATTTCCCTGCAGCTCAGTGGACCGCTTGTGTGTGAAGGCCGTGATAGCACGATGGTCCGCGTATGTCACCGTGACCGAAAGGTGTCCAGTGTGCCGGAGGGAGTGGGCGGTAGTTTTTTTTTTTTTGGGGCCACAGCAGGATGTTGATTATGATCTAGCTAATCTGGGCTGGGTCAGATTGATTAAGCGGAGGGAGGTGGAGGAGGGCAGCCTGGCGGTTCTGATTACAGCGGCTGTGTTAAAGCGTTATAATCACACAGAGTCAAAGGCAAACAGCCGAGAGGACGATCAGCATTCACAACGTGATTTCTTATAGGATTAGAACCTTGCACTGCAAGACACCCGTAGGCTAGATAATACAGCGCTGTGTTTTAAATACAACTTGCACGTAACCTCTAGATTGTCCTTCTGATAAGTTACTCATTGGAGTTTTTTTAGTTCAATTTCTTTTTCAGCTAAAGATAAAATGATAAGACAATTTTATTTAACTGTGAAAGAATTAATGGCTCTCTTGAAATCTGGCTAACATTCGTTTTCTGTGATCAGATTCAGCACAGCAGAAACATGCACTGGAGCCCATTGAAATACACAGTCTTTACTGTTATATCGATCATTATGAACACCCAGAAAAGCCTTTGGTCAATATAATCAAAGCATGTTTATGTCAAAATCAGACATAAACCTCTCTTCTTGTTCTCAGACACATGCTGGTAAGGAAAGACAGGTCGAAGGAAGTGAAGTCCTAAACAGTGCATATTGATCTCACAGGCAGTCATGAAGACATGGACCAGATTGATGTATTGATCATAGCAGGGACCCCTGAACTAAATCTGTTTTGGGGTCAAAAGGTGGGTCGTGACAGTTCACTGACTCATTACTTCAAGTGAGCACTGAGAGAATGAGTGAGGGAGCTGGAAAGTAGGTGAATGAGTAAGTGAAGTGCATTGAAATGCATGGTAAAACTGTAATAAATCTAATGAAACATTTCATGTAACTTTGAAGTAGTTTCTGGAAGTGAAAAGAACCAGACATTTTGTAATTTCCATTCAACAGCCAATTAATTGATGTTGCCAGAATTCTTTGTGTGCCACTTCACATTTCATGTTTTTTCATTAAAACAGCTGTGTCTTATGTTTTTCTCTTATGCACATAGGGTTTTATCTTTTGTTGTTAAATGAATGTTTTTGCATTGTTTTACCATGATGTTTTATTCAGTATATAGAGTATTAGTATTTATCTCAGCTTGTAGAAAAGCTACTTGTGTGAGCTTTGATTCATCATGTGACTTACCACATGTGCTTTTTGGTGGCTGTCAATCTATTATAAAGCTACAAAAGAAATTTTAGTACTTCAGTTGGTATTATATACAGCATGATGTACAACATTGCCCTCAGCCAAAACTATTTGCTCTGGAACAGTTAATGAAACCAAAGACTGCCCGATATATATATATTCAGTCAAACCAAAAATTATTCAGACACAGATATAATTTTTGATATTTTTTTACTAGTGGGTACAAGACACTATAGTTCATTTATGTAAGTGAGGATAGCAAAATAAAGTAAACTGTGACATATCATACCCACAAATTCTTCGCACAGTGGACTACCATTAAAACTGATAAAAATTTGGGACCTACAATAATTCAGACACGTTGATCTGACCATGTTTTGTTTAAGTGTTTTTTCTTTAATCGTTAATACAATCTTTTAGACAATAGACTGAACAAAATTAAGCACTGCTTGGTAAATGGTCAACAAAGTATTGATAGTAAATACTGTAATACTAACAGTTGTCTGAATTTTTAGTTGATTGTACTCCATTACATACATTTATATCAAAGTTATCTGACATTATCAAGATAAATTTGTTCTGACATAGTTTAAACTTTGACTTCTTGTGATATTTTATTACCGTTTTCTAAACTATAGAGAATAAACTGTGAAATTGTGAGAAATGTTGAAGGTGTCTGAATATATATATATATATATATATATATATAGACATACAGCATGATATACAGCATTAACTGAAACAATTAATGAAATCAAAGCCTATATATATCTCATATCTCTATAGAGACATCAGAGCCAGGGGCAAATTTTAGAAGATCTAGCTGAGGTAAGGCTGCTCTCAGCAGGTTCATGAGTGCTGAACACCCCACTGAAGCCCTGGGGCTTATATCTCCAAAAATGTCAAAGCAAATTTTCAAATAGACGATGTCTAACAAACGGCATATTTAAAGTCTAAACAAGTACATTCTCGCCTAAAAAACTTTTAAAACTACATTCCGTGACACAAAAACTGTATTATTTATAACATTATAGTGGATTTGGCCATCCGCCATGACACTCGCTGTGAGAAATACCACAAGCAGAGTGATACAAACAGTGAATCGGTTGGAGCTCTGCTATCACTAGAATATTGCACTCCTTTCAACCAATCAGATTCGAACACCAGAAAGAACTGTTGTATATAGACTCATACTTGATGGTTATATACTCATCAAATGCATCACACTTTAGTCATTTTTAATAAAACTCATTTAATTAGAGGCACATTTAAAGAGCAGGTCATGTGGTATTTTAAAGTGTCCTAATATTGTGTTGGAGTCTCCTACAACAGGTTTAAGTGCATCTAAGGTCAGAAAACATGTACTCACCCCTTGTCATCCAAGATGTTCAAGTCTTTCTTTCTTCAGCTGTAAATATTTTTTTTTTTTTTTTAAGAAAACGTTTTAGGATTTTTCTCCATATAATGGAGTGCTATGGTGCCCCGAGTTTGAACTTCCAAAATGCAGTTTAAATGCGGCCTCAAATGATCCCAAATGCGGTGATAAACGATCCCAGCCGAGGAAGAAGGGTCTTATCTAGCGAAACGATCGGTTATTTGCATAAAAAAATAATACAGCTTATATGCTTTTTAATGTCAAATGCTCATTTTGTCTCGCTCTGCCCGAACTGTTGTTTTTTTTTTTTTTCGGTTCATGACAGTCGAAAAATTCCCATCTCATGTTCTCCCTCAACTTCAAAATCGCCATATATCGCTGTTTTACCTTTTTTGTTAAGGGTGTTTGATCTTCTTTGCATGTTCTCTTTGTAAGGACTGGGTTGGTACTTCTGCAGAATGATTTTGAAATGATTTTTTAAGTTGAGGGAGAAAATACGAGTTTTTCGACATTCCCTAACTGTCTTGAGCCAGAATACACAGAGTTCAGGCAGAGCAAGACAAGATGAGCGTTTGAGATTAAAGATTGCATTTTTTAATGAAAATAACAGATCATTTCACTAGATAAGACTCTTCTTCCTTCTTCCACAACTACATTTGGGATTGTTTGAAGCCGCATTTAAACTGCATTTTGGAAGTTCAAACTCGGGGCACCATATCAGTCCATTATATGGAGAAAAATCCTAAAATGTTTCCCTCAAAAAACACAATTTCTTTACGACTGAAAACAGAAAGACATGAACATCTTGGATGACAAGGTGGTGAGTACATTATTTGTAAATTTTTGTTCTGGAAATGGACTTCTCCTTTAAGGCGGTACAGAGTTAACTTTTTTTTTTTTTTTTTTTTCCAGAGACAGTATCTTTTTTTGATTAATATCTTTACAGATTTTTTACATTGAAGAATAGCTACATTACAACTGCAAAAAATATATTTTTCGAAAACCCATATGACCTGCTCTTTAAAACAGCCCAAAACAGCATTTGTGAGGTATTTAAGGGACCTAATTTTATACATCAGAATTTGATTTGATTTTTTTCCCCCTACTTATGTTGCCTTAGATTCATTAACAGACAAGAAGTCATTTCAGAGGCTCAGAAAGTTGTTTTGTTTATTAAAAACTTTTTTCCCTGCTAACAAAGAATGTTGCATCACACACATTAAGACCAGGGATATTTGATTAAGAAAGTAAATCAAGCTAGTTCTCATTCCGTTGTTATGACTCAGACTCTGTTATGTCATTCAGTAGAGCATGTCTCTGAAATACCAGCTGTATTGTTGATTACGATTTGAAATATTAATGTTCCAACACCCTGCTGTTTATAACCCAGCTGACTTCTGTTACTCATCATTATAAGATGGACAGGGATGAGGCATAGACATGTTTCTCACATGGATTCACTGACAGTGAGCCATACATTACTTAAGTGCGTGAATCTCCTCAACATAAACATTTAGCTCTGTGTTCAAGGATCAGTATATAAATACAGTCAGAAAACAGAGAAGCACTCATTTCAGTGTGGCTATTTTCTGTCTTTTTTTCTGACTCTGACTCAAGCTGAGTGCGGTCTCATTGATGGTGTTTATTCTACCGGAGGTTCATTTCAAACAAAGCAGTGAGCCTTTAAAGGGTGTAGTTATTTGGAATCCATTTTAGTCTGTACTTAAAGCTTAATGCTGCCACCACACTGGCACACAACCCCAGGATCCTTAAAAACTGAGGCTCATGCTGAACGTCTTCATGTCATTAACTGTAGTCTCCACAGTGTTTTCATGTCATGTTGCGTGTCATTATATACTTGGCAGATGGTCCAGTGCTGCTTTCACTGCTGTTTTGCGGTACATTGTCAATCATGGATTTGCGCATGTGTGTGTAACTGTGTGAATGCCCTCTATAATGGGTTGCCCCCTTTCTTTCTCAGACAGAATCTCATGGGAGGAATCCTGGCACACTTGTAATGCTGACTGTATTATTTAGTGCAGTTACTTCTCAGTTGGTTTAGCTTCAGAACCCAGTTTTTATATTGTACATAATGAGGTAAATTAATGTTTATCCTCACATTTCTTTTACCTTGTGTGGCTTTTCTTGATAGTTTCTGAGAATGACTTCATGTCCATATTGGCATCTGCCTTACTTAGCAATTTCTACCAATTTTCAGATGAATTTGTGCTGATGTACTATATTTTAACTGGATGCATGTTTTCTCCTCCCTTGTATAACCTATATCAGGGGTAGGCAAGTTTAGTCCTAGAGAGCTGCAGTCCTGCAGAGTTCACCTTCAACCCTAAACAAACACATCTGAACAATATAATCAATGTCTTTAGGATTACTAAGGCTATAAGCAGGTGAGTTGTTTTTTTTTTCAGGGTTGGAGGTGAACTCTGCAGGACTGTGGCTCATTGGACCAAACTTGCCTACCCCTGACCTATATAGAACCATAAAGAGAACCCTGGGTATTAAGACTTGTATGGATTAATATAACGTAAATGATGTCTCTTACTGAAATATGTAGTAGAAAACCCGTGAAAAATCTAAATCGTTTTATACATACTTACACTCCAAATTTACACATAGAAGAGCCTTTTTGGTCTAAATGGTTCCATAAAGAACCTTTAACATCTGAAGAACCTTTTGTTTCACAAAAGGTTCTTTGTGGTGAAAGAAGGTTCTTCAGATTATAAAAAGGTAAGAAAGAGATGGTTCTTTAAAGAACCTTTGACTGAATGGTTTTTTGTGGAACCAAAAATGGTTCTTCTATGGCCTCGCTGTGAAGAACCTTTTAAAGCACCTTTATTTTTTAAGAGTGAATGGGGGGGCGCCATTATTTCAATGGCTTAAAATGGTTGCACTCGGCGAGCTACTGGTGCAACTTATTTTTACCGCAACACAACTAATGAAATAAAATACTGATGCCACATTGTGTGGCTTATGGTTTTTAAGTTGAAGTTCAACAACAGAAGCAATGTAAGTCTTCACTGTTTTTTTAGTGATAAGAAGAGGAGGAAAAGCGGGAAGATGCCCGTAGACAAATAAAACATTCTAAAGAACAATGCCTTTGTTCTCTCCACTTTAGTCCTGATGCCTTTGAGGCTATTAGTAGACCACAGCTACTGAAAGAGCTTACAAACGGCAGAGACAAGAAATGTCGCTGCAGCCAATGAAGGAGTTTCTCAGTGCGGATTTCACTCAGTATCTGGGGTGTTTAGACTCCTTGTGGGAAAAAATCAATGGTATGACATTTGGTTTAAAGGAGACGTTTACTTCCAGAACAAAAATTTATAGATAATTTACTCACCCCCTTGTCATCCAAGATGTTCATGTCTTTCTTTCTTCAGTCGTTCACTGTACAGGGCAGATTTTACAGCGTGTATGGCGTCGTGTGGGTGAGCGGTTTGCTGATGTCAACGTTGTGGATTGAATGGCCCATGGTGGCGGTGGGGTTATGGTATGGGCAGGCGTATGTTATGGACAATGAACACAGATGCCTTTCATTGATGGCATTTCGAATGCACAGAGATACTGTGATGAGATCCTGAGGCTCATTGCTGTGCCATTCATCCACGACCATCACCTCATGTTGCAGCATGATAATGCACGGCCCCAGGATCTGTACACATTTCCTGGAAGCTGAAAACATCCCAGTTCTTGCATGACCAGCATACTCAACGGACATGTCACCCACTGAGCATGTTTGGGATGCTCTGGAATAGCATATATATGACAGCGTGTTTCGGTACCTGCCAATATCGAGCAACTTCGCACAGCCATTGAAGAGGAGTGGACCAACATCCCACAGGCCACAATCAACAACCTGATCAACTCTATGCGAAGGAGATGTGTTGTACTGCATGAGGCAAATGGTGATCACACCAGATACTCACTGGTTTTTGGACCCCACCCCCACCCCCCGGACCCCCCCAATACAGTAAAACTGCACATTTTAGAGTGGCCTTTTATTGTGGCCAGCCTAAGGCACACCTGTGCAATAATCATGCTGTCTAATCAGCATCTTGATACCTGTGAGGTGGATGGATTATCTCTGCAAAGGAGAAGTGCTCACTAACACAGATTTAGACAGATTTATAAACAATATTTGAGAGAAATAGGCCTTTTGTGTACATAGAAAAAGTCTTAGATCTTTGAGTTCAGCTCATGAAAAATGGGGGCAAAAACAAAAGTGTTGCGTTTATAATTTTGGTCAGTGTATATATAATACAAATACTGTAATGATCTGAAACATGAAAACATGACCTCACAGTTTAATCGCAAGCTCTGCTGCTTTTTATCAGCATGTCCTTGGAAAGCCGACCACACACTTAAATTAGTCTCCATGTTCATATGTTTTGTTCTGACTCAAAGGAACCATTATGTAGGGTTACTTAACGTATTCCTACAGGCTCGCATTTGTTTCTGCTCGTGAAGTACAGTCATAGTAATGGATCTGTTCATCCATTCTGACAAAGGGGATTGTGGGAGCTCGAGTGAATGGGGAGAGCTGCTGTTTCAGAGGCATTTGGGGTATTAGAATCCTGTAAATAATGCTGCCACTCTCTGTCATTTTCATTAATGAAAGAGCTGTGAAAGGAGCTATTTATTATGCCTCAGAGCTCTTGTCTTACAGGTTTTATAATGTCATGAGTCCAACAAATGACTCTGTTCTTCACTCACGCGCTCACTTTTTCTCGTTCTCTTTCACTGCGCTCTCTCTTTTTCTCGGACTACAGCTCACCCTCTTCTCCAGCACACACATACATCTGTCTTTTTGACAGCTCTGGTGTTTTGGGGCTACACTAGTGTCCTACACTTTCCCCACCCTTTTCCTCTATTAAACAGTGTTATTGTTTGGAGCGAAGCCGTTCGGAGAGACAGAAGAGTGTCCTGCCACTCTCCTCAGACTGGAGATGAATCTCTGAGGGGTCGCTGTCAAGAGGAGAAGGAGACGGGGAAAACAGTCCACTGTGATCAGCTGAATCAGACTGAAGCACGTAGCGATCCCTGAGTGGTTTAAGAGTACAGGAGAACTAAGTGAAATATAGGACACAAGAAATCACTTGTACTGTTTCGAGCATATTACATCTGATGTTGTTTTTATCTTCCGTAATTGACTGATTTTGTCCGTTGGGCATCTTAATTTGGCCTGTGTAACCTTAATGTTTAAATAAATCTCTGCTGCATTGACATCCTGACATCTAAATAAGCCGATGTTGATGTGTCAGCCTGGCTGAGATGCTCAAATAAGAGCAATATTTTGACTGTGTTTACTCTACTTTTAGGATGAATCATACATAGATTTTGCTACAGTTCAGCTGTGAAAAGCAAAAAGTGCTGTCACCTTACAAGATGACCTTTGAATACCTATAAAAGTACTGAAAGTGACAACAAACACCAGAATTAGCATATATAAAATCAGCAATCAGTTAAACAATAAACAGTAACAGTAATCTGCATAATTTATTCATGTTGTGGTGCAATGCTGGGAAACATCTGTTGACTTGCACTTACACGAAGGCCTTATTTCATATATTTATTTCATTTATACAGTGCTTTATTTATTGGTTGCATTTTGCTATGTCTGAATTCCTTGATTTTTTTTTTTAAACTTTTGAAGCAGTTTTACTTACCTTAAACATGGCAGTTGAGCACAGTTTATTATAGCCTTCAGTGTCTGGTCAAGTTACAATATCATGTTATTGTTGGAATTATGCAAACATTATTTCTGAATGCCTAAAGTGTATGTGTGACCACAGTCAAGTCACAATGAGAGCATCGAAACTTCACTTGAAATAGAAATGAAATATAGTTAAATGTAACAATGTGATTAAAGCAGCAAATGGACCAGAAACAGATTTTGAAATGTTTATGACAGACCTTGGCTTCACAAAGATTGGCTGCCACCAGGGTTTTTTCGCCTCTCATTTGCGAATTCAGCACTTCTCAATTTTTGTGACGCTCTCACTGCTTGCTTTGTTCCGCTGTCAATCCCAGAGTCCCCGGTGCAAGCCTGCCACTCAACTCCCATAAAAAATGAACTGGAATTGTTTGCTCGAGCTCCACTCACTGCGTGCCAGTGGACATGTACGGTTTAAAAGAAACCACGTATCCTGTTGCAGCGGTTCTGTGGACATTTTTACGTTATGACACTTTTTACACTGACGGGGCCCCACAAACCCACAGGCTGGCCCTGTTTACTTTTCATTGTATGTAAATGTTTGTGTCAAAGTTTCCAGTTTGTATTCCAGGGTGTATTATCCCAACATCAGTCAGTAGAGCTCTTACTGTTCCTGTGGTTTATTTCACTGCAAAATAAGCACAGACAAAGTGATCCGTGTTTATAATCTCTGCATAAACCCAGAGGTTCCTCTGCCTTTAATCTTCAAGACACTCTAAGATCCTCTAAGTGGGCCTGGAATGAAATCACTTATACGTCAGAGCTGAACTTAGCATGTTCTGATCTCTGAGCATATGTCAAGTTAGCTTTATCTGTGTTAGAGGCAAGGCTGGGGTTGTAGAATAAGTTGTAATTATATTGAATACAGAACATTTCATATGTTTTTTTAGCTTAGCTTAACCTCATAAAACCAAAGAGGCAACATCAGTTTTATGTTGTATGTTGTGAGGAGCTTTGGTTTTGCAAATGTTGCGTTGATGAAGTCAACTCTTGAAAAAAAAATTGGTTGTTTCATGTTCAGTTTCAGTTGCACTGTAAAAAGCAAATGTGTGGTTTGAACCTTAAAGAGCTATTTCTTTTTGATTTCATTCAGTCATATGAAATCATGTTTTTGAGTTGAATAAAATCGGTTTATTTAGATGTATTAAAAAGAAGCAACAAAACCAAACATTTTTACAGTCTGTTCCTTGAGCATCAACAACAGTGTTTTCTGCCAGTTTCATCAGCCCCCACAGCAGACAGAACGCTGTCATCCGCGGTCAACCAAACGATTCCATGGCAACATTTTTGAGATGACTTTTTGGTGAGATGTAGCTATAGGACCTACAGGAGTTTGGATGTTACCAGATTACCAGTTTATTGTTTGTTTTAAAATTGAATCCATGGCCTAGTAGCACACATGAAAGAAATGCTGTAATTTGTGTGAAGTCACCTGACCTTGTAATCACTCCCTGACATAATTTAGTACAGTTCCCTGTAGTTTAGTACAGTTTACTACAGTTCGGGATCAGTAATTATTTTTAATGAATAGTTTTATTCAGAAAAATTGAGCAAAAGACTTTTACACTGTTGCAAAAGATTTCCATTTCTAATAAATGCAGATCTTTTGAACTTTCAATGAATCAAAATGTATCACAATTTTTAAAACAATATTAAGCAGCACAGTTGTTTTCAACTTTGATAATGATAAGAAATGTATGGAAGCCGTTTCCGACTTGAAAAATAGGTAATTGCGAGTTTTTATCTCACAGTTCTGACTTTTTTCTTAGTATTGTGTGACATAAGCTTGCAGTTGTGAGTTATAAAGTCAGTACTGTGTGATATAAACTCGCAATTGTGAGAAAAATATCACTTTCTCAGACCGAACTGCGTAATACAAACTCTTCAAACAATTATGATAAATTAAGTCTTGAGTTTGTAATGAACACTTGAGTTTGTATTTTGCAATTTTTACTTTTTTTTCCCTACAGTTCGGCTTTTTTCTCAGAATTGAGAGACAAAAACTGAGGGTGAAAAAAAGACTTGTGTTCTCAGAATTGTGAGTTCTGTTCTAATCTCACAATTCTGAATTAATAACTGGCAATTGCAAAATTATATCGCACAGTTTTGAGAAAAAAAGTCAGAATTGCACATTTGTATCAAGCAATTCCAGGAAAAAAAGTCAGAATTGCGAGATGAAAACTCAAACTTGCGAGAAAAAAAGTCAGAAAAAGGTTTATACCTCATAATTCTTATTTTATAACTTGCAATTGTGAGTTTATAACTCAGAATTGTGAGATATAAACTCGCAAATCTGAGTAAAAAAACGTCACAATTGTAAGATATGAGCTTGCAATTCTGAGAAAAAAGTCACAATTTTGTCTTCATATAGAGTTTAAATCACACAATTCTGACTTTATAACTCACAATTGCAAAATTATATCGCACAGTTCTGAGAAAAAAAGTCAGAATTGCACTTTTCTATCAAGCAATTCCAGGAAAAAAGTCAGAAATTGCGAGAAAAAAAATCAGAAAAAAGTTTATATTTCATAATTCTTATTTTATAACTCACAATTCTGAGGAAAAAAATCAGAATTGCGCATTTATATCAAGCAATTCCAAGAAAAAAGTCAGAATTGCGAAATGAAAACTCAAAATTGTGAGAAAAAAAGTCAGAATTGTAAGATATTAACTTGCAAATCTGAGAAAAAAAAGTCACAATTGTGAGATATAAACTAGTCACAGTTTTGTCTTAATATCGAGTTTAAATCACACAATTCTGACTTTATAACTCGCAATTGCTTATATCTCTGAGAAAAAAAGTCAGAAGTGAGCATTTGTATCAAGCAATTCCAGGAAAAAAGTCAGAATTGCGAGATGAAAACTTGACAAACATTAAAAAATCTTAACAAATCCTAAAATTTGAAACATTAGTGTACCCTTATAGGCAATAGAACCTCCAAACCAGTATGTTGGTTGTAGACCTCTAGATAATGTGTGACATTTTCCTGTCAATGATGAATTTGTTACAAAAGTGTTTGTAGAAAATAATATGAAACATATATGAAAGACAGCAGCAAATTTAGAAAAGGGAGGTCAAAAGAGCTTATGATGTGCTTTTATCCATCATTAACACTTATTGTTGGAACTTTTTCCCCAGAGTGTCTTTTTTTAGGGCTGTGCGTGTGTGTGCATGCAAGAGAAAGCAACGCAAGAAAGAACAAGTGAAAGAGAGATGGAAAGTAATATTCCATAGGGATGATGCATTGGATATTTCCCCATTTTCAGATAAGGCTGATGAGCAGTGCCCTCCCTTTAGAGACCCTCTGAGTCTCGGCTATGCTTCCATATTAATTAGAATATGAATTATACTGCTTATCTGATGCCTCACGATGATTTGTACTCAAGGTCTCTTTGCCAATTGTGAAGCTAATGTCAAACAATATTAAGCAACTATTTTCAGCCTGCTGTTTTCTCCTCATTTCCTTGAGAGAGAAAGAATGTCCTCTTTCCGCCGGCCTCTGCCCCGGGTTCAAGAGCAGAGCCATCAGACTGGCTCAGGCAGACACTTTATTCGCTCACAGTAACTGTCAGAGCAGAATGAGAGGCATCCATCATGTGCAAGTAAACTCTTTCTCTTGCTCATTTCATTCAGTAGCTGGCTTATATTATAGTGTGTGTCCTTTTAGTGTTTGACATCTTAGTGTGTTCTGAGCAATTGTAAAGAACAAGCTTAACTGAAGCCCCTATAAAAGTCATGATGTGTTAATGGCGGTGCAATATATCTTACAGCCTTGAATCACATCATCCTTTCCTGTACGGAGCCATGCAATGGCAGGCAAAGCTCAACCTAGACTATGTCGTTTGCGCTTGCTGTCTCTGATATGGGTGGATTAATTACTTGACGTGATGCAGTTGTGGGTGAGAGAAAAAAAAAGCTCTTGTAGGTGTTCTCTAGCCCTAATGGCCGTCATGAGCAGGCATCAGCGCAGTGGGTCCTCTGATGGCCATTACAGAGCCACCTGATTGAAATGCTGGAACAAAGGATGCTCTGATATCCTCTGTCATGTGATGGCTTCTACCTTGCTGTACCTTTCTCTTTCTCTCTCTCTCAAGCCTAGATGTCAGCATCATGGTGCACATCTACACATCTAGAAAAAAGGCATAATAGTGAAACCTCATTACAGGCTGCTCTGCTGGAGCTCCATCCAAGGGCCTTTTGTTTTGGTCTGTAGAGGTCAGGATCTGATTAAAAGTTGAAAAGTGTGGGTTAATCACTGACTGACCCCCTGGGAGCTGTTGTGGCCCTCAGTCTATTTTAATCAATGCGTCTTTAAGATGGTGCGGTAGACTGCTCCTCCCACAGTGCAGACACCTCCCTGCCTGATTCACAGCGTGTTTTGTTTGGTTGGTTTTTTGTATTGTTTTGTGGAGCTTTCTAGTGTTTCATGTTGTAGTGTTGTGTTGCAATCAAGACTGCAAATTACTGATAATTTAGAAAATGTAACAGTAATTTGTTATGATAAAATGCCCAATGCATGCATAGTCTTTTTTGTAGTTTTTGTAGTATTTTGATGTAATGCATACTTAAAAAAATTACAATCTACAAACAGAATAATTAATAATGATAGTTTGATAAAATATTTAATACAGTGAGCAGTAGTGTTTTGAATTGTAATGCTTTGTTGTAATGCAGTCTTGTGTTTTGTAGCTTTTGTGGTATTTGGTTGTAATGCAGCCTATTAAAAACAGTCTGTAATTTGCAAGATATATCAGTTATTATCATTTATGATAGTATATGTAATACTTAATGCATGCCTGGTCAGTAATGTTTTCTGGTGTTTTATAGTGTTGTATTTTATTTTGTAGTGCATGTTTTCAAGAGTGTTGCTGTAAAAAATTGTAATGCAGTTAGTAACCCAGGTAAAAATAAAGTATACTTGAATGCACCAAAAATATTTATATACAAGCAAGTACATTTTTTGTGCTAATTAAAATTGAGTAACACTTTACAATAAGGTTTATTAGTTAACATTAGTTAACTACATTAGTTAGCATGAACTAAGAATGAACAACAATTCTACAGCTTTCATTATTCCTAGTTAATGTTAATTTCAGCATTTATTAATACATTATTAAAATCACAAGTTGTGTTTGTTAATATTAGTTAATGCACTGTAAACTAACATTAACAAAGATTAATAAAATAGTGTAATAAATGTATTCTTCATTGCTAGTTTATGTTAGTTAATACATTTGCTAATGTTAACAAATGACACCTTATTGTAAAGTGTTACCTAAAATTGTAAATGGGATACACTATAAATACACTAATTAAAAGTATATTTCTACTTTAGTAGTGCTTCAGTCTACTTGTATAATAAGTATACTAAATACCACTGATACTCAAATTTTTATTACATTGAAGTAATACAATACTACCGTAAAAATATATACTATTAATATATACTATCTGTTAGTTTTATTAGTGTATTTCTTAAAGGAGAACTCCACTTCCAGAACAACAATTTACAAATAATTTGCTCACCCCTTTGTCATCCAAGTTGTTCATGTCATGTTCATGAAATTACGGTTTTTGAAGAAAACATTTCAGGATTTTTCTCTATATAATGGACTTCATTGATGCCCCGATTTTGAACTTCCAAAATGTAGTTTAAATGCAGCTTCAAAGGGCTCTAAACAATCCCAGCCAAGGAAGAAGGGTCTTATCTAGTGAAACGATCTGTCATTTTTTTGTAAAAATTTTTTTATACTTTTTAAGCACAAAAGCTTGTGTAGCACTAACTCTGGGATGCGTGTCCACGACACTACGTACTATTGAATCACATCGAAAGGTCATGCGGAATGTAGGTGGAACTACAGACCCAGTGTTTAGAAAGCAAACACGCAAAGACTAAGGAAGTGCAAGTAAGTCAAACGCTGTTTACAAACAAAAAGGTACAATGATGTTGGATGATTCTGAAGTTTTTCACCATACTCTACCTTCTTGAGTGCACAGACGATGAACTTAGATGTGATTCGTAGTGTCGTGGACACACAGAGCCTGTGCTACACAAGCTTTTGTGCTTAAAAAGTATACAATTTAAAAAAAAAAAAGACAGATCATTTCGCTAGATAAGACCCTTCTTCCTCGGCTGGGGTCGTTTAGAGCCCTTTGAAGCTGCGTTTAAACTACATTTTGGAAGTTCAAAATCGGGGCACCAATGAAGTCCAATATATGATGAAAAATCCTGAAAAGTTTTCTTCAAAACCCAGAATTTCTTTACGACTGAAGAAAGAAAGACATGAACGTCTTGGATGACAAGGAGGTGAGTAAATTATTTGTAAATTGTTGTTCTGGAAGTGGACTTCTCCTTTAAAAGTGTGTTTGAATGCTTTAAATATTAGTTCAATCTTAGTAGACTTTTTATATATTAATCTATTACTAATGTACTAGTTCTAAGTACATTTTTTCCAACTTTGGTACTGAAGTACTCTTAATATAAATGTACTAATTAGCACTTAAATTGATTGTAAGTGTAATCAGATAAAGTAAACCAAATATACAAAAGTGTTTTATAAGTGCATTATTAAAAGTGTGCTATGAACACTTCACACACAATTTTATATAGTATTTATAAAGAATAATTATTAATATATTAAGTACAAAATTTGTGCATGAAAATAGAGCGCTTTATGTACATTACGGAGGTGTACTAAGTGTACTAAAATAAAGTCTATTTAGTGCACTGTTTTTTCACCTGGGAATTCTATTCTACAATTTTGTGTTGAAGGCTTTTATAAATGAGTTTTTCAGAAACAAAAAGGGCTAATTATTTTGATTTTACCCAGAAACAGCTGCTGGGTTTGCTTTGTGACTTATTGGAAACTCTCTAATTGGCCTTTCTTTGTCTTGCGTCTCTGACAGGAACCTTGCCTGCCCTCAGCAGTCGAGGCCTATAGATCAGTGTGTTTATCATGACCCTCTCAGGGATTAGCAGCTAACAGTAATAAATGAACGTGTAAGTGATACCCACTCCTGGTGTTTAAGAAATTTTCCCCCTGAACAGATCCACCGGCTGTGAATAACAGAACACAGGGATTGCCGTGACTGCCTCTGCCCTTGGAGCCTCAACAATAACACCTCAAGGGTTTGTTTGGATGGTGCGAGCTAAGCGTCTGGTCGGGGTGGAGAAGTCACTTATGAGATATTTGCGCAGAGACAGGACAAATGGGCGCTGTACGGCTTTAATCAGATACGGCTGTGGCTGTGCATATTGTACTGGCTGACAGGAAAGGCTTTTCTTCTGATACGTAAATCACCCTCTGTGGTCCGTAGATCCCCCTGTTAATCTCCCGGCTGTAAAGCAACCTCTAACCTTCCTCTTTTTTGTTTATCAAAACGGCTTGGAGAAAAGAGCAGAAAGTCAAGACTCAAAATACAAAACAAACACCATGTTTTTGTTTCACTGAAGGCTTACAAACCCAGACTGAATGTTAATTCCGTTGTGCGTTTATGGGCTTTCATTGGGCAATCGTCCTGTCGTTTTCACTTTTAGTTTAACAAGCCATAAAAATGCCATGAGGCAGAATGCAAGAGAGAAAATGAGGAAGACAGTAGAGGTCCAGACCTTTTTCCTTCCGAGCGTGGAAACACTGACAGAAATGGTGATGCAAAATAGAGATAACGTTTGAGAAAGAAGAGAGAGATAGAAAGGTAAATGAATCCACCTTAGACTGCTGGTAGATTGATGTTTCTCTGCCCTTAAGGTGAGTATTCCAGGACGTGGGCAAGTGATGTGGCAGGAACCAAAGCAAAATGGATGTCCTAGAAGTAAACAAACTCTAAGGAAGACAGAGAGAAAGACCGCATCAAAACAACGCTGTCCCGATCTCATCCGGGCAGAGATAATTGAAAATAAATGATGTGTTGTCGCAGAGGTGCTGCAGACTAAATACTAATTTGTGCCGCAGAGGCGGGCAGGATGCTAAACCAGCATGTCAGCAATGTGAACAGGCTCTAACCTCTCGCCTTCTCTGAGTTGCCCGTCTAATCTTTTTTTATCCATTAATTCAGCGAGGCCAATTTAGATGTTTGCGGATTTCACAGGTTAAGCTAGCTCAGAGTCCATACGTGTTAGCTCTGCCAATAATTGCTTATTCATCTTTTTTCCTTCCTCTTATCCAAAAGTCACAAGTCAAATGGAGGTTATTTGAGTCGGTGTAGGGTCAGAACAAAATAAGAGAGATCATACAAAATGCATGTTTTTTTTTATTTAGTACTGTCCTGAGTAAGATATTTTACATAAAAGATGTTTACATATAGTCCACAAAACCAAAAAAATAGCTGAAATTATTAAAATAACCCTCTTTAAAAGTTTGGGAACCTGTGGTTTTTAATACAGTTTTTTTGTTTTGTGATGGTTGTTCATGAGTCCCTTGTTTGTTCTGAACAGTTAAACTGAGCACTGTTCTTCAGAAAAATCTTCCAGGTCCTGCAGATTCTTCAGTTTTCCAGCATATTTTGCATATTTGAACCCTTTCCAGGGTTCACTGAAAGGGATTCAACGTTCACTGATGCGCCAGAAGGAAACATGATGCATTAAGAGCCGGAGGGTGAAAACTTTTTGAATTTGAAGATCAAGGTAAATTGTACTTAATTTGTCTTCCGGGAAACATGCAAGTATCTTCTGTTGCTTCCGAAGGGCAGTACTAAATGGAAAAAAAAAAGATATTTCAACAAAATAAGAAACATTTGGACATCTTCATCCTGTTCAAAAGTTTTCACCACCTGCACCTTAATGCATCGTGTTTCCTTCTGGAGCATCAGTGAATGTTTGAACCTTTTTTAATAGTTGAGTTTGAGTCCTCAGTGTGAAAAGATGGATCTCAAAACCATACAGTCACTGCTGGAAAGGGTTCAAATATGCAAAATATGCTGGAAAACTGAAGAATCTGCAGGACCTGGAGGATTTTTCTGAAGAGCAGTGTTCAGTTTAACTGTTCAGAACAAACAAGGGACTCATAAACAACCATCACAAAGCAAAAAAACAGTCGTAGATAATCCAAGTAACAACACACAGTATTAAGAACCAAGGGTTCCCAAACTTTTGAAGGGGGTTATTTTAATAATTTCAGCTATTTTTTTGTCTCGTGGACATCTTTTATGTATCTCTCATGTAAACATCTTTTATGTAAAATATATTACTGAGGACCGTGCTAAATAAAAAAAAAAACACGCACTTTGTATGATCTCTCTTATTTTGTTACAATTATTCACATTTTCACAGATTCTGCAAGAGGTTCCAAACTTTAGCAGATTATACTTGGTCCATGCTAACTAACAGGGCTGGGTAAAAAAATATATAGATTTCTCTATTTTATTCGATTCTCATTTTTACAAAATGATATTGATTCTTAAATACCAAGAATCGATTAGTCTAGCCTGTTTCCAGTTAATGAACGAAACATTGTAGCACACTTCCCATCCAGAAATGCAATAAGCTTTGTGCTTTGTTACTTTTGATATGAAACAAAGTCTCAGATTATAAATTCTGTCCATTTTATTACAGTATTCAAACAATAAATTCTGTTTTGGCTCTGTTTAATGTGGAGTGAAAGATCATTGTAAAGAAGTGGCAACGCAAACCACACATGAACTGGTCATCTCCTCCACTTTTATACCTGTTACAGCACAATATAAACAGGAATGAACATCCAAAGGTATGCTATAAGAAAGAGTACAACTTACTGAATCCTTACTGAAACTTACTGACTTATTTAGTCTTATGTAATCGCTCAATCAGTGTTTCAACCGTGCAAAGATGTCAGTATAACAATATGTTTTGTGCTGTCACATTTACCACAGAAAAAACATATTTGGTGAGCAAAACCTTGTTAGTCGGCTAGAAAAATTAATTCTATAGAGGAGAATTTTGCTAAACATATGCACCTGTTCTTTAATGTTTAATTTTAGTTTGAATAAATTCATCAAGTTTTTATGACAGCCACCATTTAAATGTTTATATTTCAAAAAACGAATTGGAGTGGAAATATAATAATGCAGCTGTAACTTTATTGTTATAAAAAGTGTACTTTAAGCGTTTGTATAAAAATCTGTTAATTTTAACCTTCAAAATTATAGTAATAGCAACTAACTCTCATGTATATTTTACAGCATTAGTTGGAAGACTTTTTTTTTCTTAAGAAATTTGGGATGTAATGTACCTGGTATATATCCAAAAGAATCGATACTGAATTGAATCAAATCAGAATAGAATTGAATTGTGAAATTTGTGTCAAAACCGAGCCCTACAAACTAGCTAACCTTGACTGCTTGATGTTAATGACATACCTGCAATATTTAGTATAAACCTAAAAAATCAATTTCACAGATATCTTACACAGCAGATACCCATCCAATCTCCTTCACGCACCCAGCGTACACAGACTGTGACGGACACGTTCACATTTTCTTTGGTGTTCAGTGATGTACTCTTGATGCTAGACGCTCCCTCACCCACCATAGCTAATGAGTGTAATGAGGAGCCGGATGGGTAAAGACAGATGATTGGTACGATGAAAGGTAATCCTCCATCAGCAGGGCAATTAGCAGTCAACATTAGACTGAGCTGAGAGCAGTGACGGGGTCTGAGACCTGCCCGACATCCCTGTTTATCAAACAGAGAGGCAGAGATGTGCTTAGTGTGAGTCATCACCCTGTCTGCAGATTGATTAGGGTGAGATTTTTTTTTCTTTCGTAGGTATTTGACATTGATAAATTGAGTCGTGTGGCTGAGAGGTAGCTAAGAACCCAATATGTTTACAGTTTGGTGAAGCATGTGGATTTTGTTTAGGAATGTGTCTCTTGGGGCTTTGTTCAGACACCTTTGAAGTCACTGATGAAGGGTTTCTGTTTTGCTAAATGTCCCTGCTTCTAGCTGGTGATGTTAGCTTTGTAGTCATGACAGAGTAGGTTGGGTTTTAAAGGGATAGTTTGCCCAAAAATGAAAATTCTGTCATTAATTACTCACCTTCATGTCGTTCCAAACTTGTTAGACCTTCATTCATCTTCAGAACACAAATGAAGATATTTTAGATGAAATCTGAGAGCTTTCTGACTCTGCATAGACACGTTCAAGGTCCAGAAAGGTACCAAGATCATAGACATAATAGTGCATGTGACATCAGTGGTTCAATCGTAATTTTATGAATGCTTTTTGTTGCACAGAAAACTCCTCCGCATCACCCTAGCCGCATTGTTTCCACAATGCATGCATTGTTTAAGTGAATATCAAAGCAGTCACATGCGTCTCCAGAATGGTGCTAGCGTGATGCGGAGGAGAAGAATTGTTGAATAAAGTTATTTTAGTTTTTTTTGCGCAACAAAAAGTATTCTCATACCTTCAGAAAATTACAGTTGAACCACTGATGTCACATGGATTATTCTGACAGGGTCCTACGAAGTCTTATGAGTTTGTAACGGCATGAGGGTGAGTAATAAATGACAGAATACTCATTTTTAAATGGAACTATTCCTTTAAATGTAGGGACATTTTATTCAGTATTCAGGAGAACAAATACATACACTCATACAGTATTATAAATCTCTTCTTCTCCAGAACACAAAAGAAAGTATTCTTAAAATGTCTTCAACACACTAAAACTCAGTGGGGTTCAATGTTGTTTGGTTCCCACTGTCCTTCGAAATAAACTTGGGGCCAGTTTTACTAACAGATTGTGCCAGCGCAAACCGTCTTGACCTTACTGATTTGTGCATTTGTACGAATTTCCCTTTCAGACGCAAAATTTATGGGAGGAGTTTTACTAACATTTGCACTCGTCAAATTACTGGCATTTGTGCCATTATTTAACGCCTAAAAAAACATGTCTTGAACTGTTTTGCGCTTGAAATGGCTGCAATTGTTGTTGCTAGGAGGAGGCACCGCAGAGAACAGAGAGCGCGTGGTAGAAGGAAAAAGGATTTTTTCCACATGTATTAATTTATTTGGAATGCCAGAAGAACACATTATTTGAACATATCGTTTGCCAAGCCATGTTATTTTTAATTTGCTTCAGGAAATAAAAGACGGTTTGAAACCCTCAACTAGGAGTCACGCAATACCAGGTCTATCAAAACTTTTTTGGCCTCCGGTTATTTTTAACATACTGTGGCTTCTTTAGTTAAGCACACTAATTTGTGCTGCGCTTAGTATATTGCGTTGGTCGATATGTAAATGAGATGTTGCGTCTGTGTTCTTTAATTTGTGCATTGTTAGTAAATCACCTGCAGAAATTTCCCCTCTCATCTCACACTAATTTGCCCTGTTTAGTAAAACTGGCCCTTGGTTGTCACTTCACCAACCATAGAAATGTAAAATGTGTGGTAATTTTGCTGAAATTCCCACTGTAAGAAACATCTAATCATGTTCTTCTAATACTGCAGGTTATGATTTGGTTTCCTTTTTGATGTCATAATATAAAAATGATGTCATAAGAACACATTAGCAAAACACAGGCTTCTGTTCAAAATTCAAACAGCATTTTACTCATTTCCTTATTTACACATCACAAATTTGCCTAACACAATTACACAGTACCCACTCATCTATGTAAAATAACCAAACAAACATCTCTACTGCTTATCAGCTGTTCATGTCTGGAATGAGTGTTTATTTACAGTAAATATATTTGACTACTACCTTTTGTGCACAAAATAAAAATATCCAAACAAATACACTGAAGTTTGGTGAATGTATATAAAAAATAAATTACAGTATAACATTTTTAAGGCGTTTTGATTTTATCTAAGGTGTGCAGTGTTTTATGTCAGTCATGAATGAAGCTCATACAGTGTCCCTACACTTTTAACTGTTAATTTATTTTGTAGAGGGAAATACAGTATGCTAATTATGCACTTCACTGTTTAATAATTATATTACATTCAGTCACGATTTAATCTTGGTAGGAATTGTTCAGTAGTCTGTAAGCCTTCAAACCCAAATCTATACACATGGAGTAAAGTTAATAGTGTTTTGAATTTAAATTGTTGCCCTGATAAATGTTGCTTTTTAAAAGTTTAATACATTTAAAAGGTCCCATTTCCCCTGAGGAGAAATAGCGCACTGTTAAATGGGTTGAGTGTAAGTTTGTCTTATTTGCGAGATTGCATCAACCTATTGTTCAAGGGAGCTGAACTATCAGGAGCTTATTGAACGGTTGATGCTTGACTGCGCTGCTTCTGAACAGTGAGCTGGATAATCTTAAAGGAGAAGTCCACTTCCAAAGCAAAGATTCACAGATAATGTACTCACCCCATTGTCATCCAAGATGTTCATGTCTTTCTTTCTTCAGTCGTAAAGAAAATATGTTTTTTGAGGAAAACATTTCAGCATTTTTCTCCATATAAAGGACTGGTATGGTGCCCCGATTTTGAACTTTCAAAATGCAGTTGTTGATCCCAAATGCGGTTGTAAACAAGTGTCTTATCTAGCATAACGATCGGTTATTTTCATAAAAATAATACAATTTATATACTTTTTAATGTCAAACGTTCGTCTTGTCTTACTGTCACTGAACTCACTTCATGACAGTTAGTGTATGTCGAAAAACTCCCATCTCATGTTCTCCCTCAACTTCAAAATCATCCTATATTGCTGTTTTACCTTGTTTTGTCAAGGGTGTTTGGTCTTCTTTGCATGTCGGTACTTCTGCAGCGATGTCGGATGATTTTGAAATGATTTTTGAATCTGAGGAAGAAAATACGATTGGAGTTTTTTGACATACCCTAACTGTCTTGAGTCAGAATACACAGAGTTCATGGAGAAAAAGGCAAGACTTTTTTTAATTTTAAATTGTATTTTTTAATGAAAATAATCAATTGTTTCGTTAGATAAGACCCTTCTTCCTCAGCTGGGATCGTTTATAATCTTATTTGGGATCGTTTGAAGCTGCATTTAAACTGCATTTTGGAAGTTCAAAATCGGGGCACCAAAGCAGTCCATTATATGGAGAAAAATGCAGAAATGTTTTCCTCTAAAAACATCATTTCTTTACAACTGAAGAAAGAAAGACATGAACACCTTGGATGACAAGGGGGTGAGTATATTATATGTAAATCTTTGTTTTAGAAGTGGATTTCTCCTTTAACTGATCCTGAAATAGAGAACTTGTGTGCTATATTAGGATTCACACTCTTTCTACCTGTTTTCAACCTGTAAGAAATACATTTTCACACCACATATGGAGATGTCCAATGAAGATGATAGTGATACATCTCAGATTGTTTATATCACTATAGTGTATGTTCTAAGAAAAACTTAAGGTTGTAAAAGTCATCCAGGGAGTGAAGGAAGGGCATGTGCAAATGGGAAAATACTGCTTCTGTCAATTAGAAAAGGCCGTCTGATGATGTTGCTCAGTTTTTGTCCAATTTACGTAATAAAATGCGTCCCAGGATACACAATGCTGACGGTGACGACAACAAACTATAATAAGCACCGGCTATATCTCATCACAATCTGCCATGATATTCTGTTTTTATGCTCCTCCTCTTGTTCACACCATATTTCTTTGGCTCCCAGGCTGCATGTGAGCTGCTGATATGAGGGGCGGGTGGTGTTGATTGGATGGTAGGTGGTTCTTTTGTCGCTGTGGGCACAATCGTCCGTGTGTTTGTATCTCCACCAGGTGGTCAGAGAACATTGACAAATATGTCTGCAGTTACTCAGCCCACATTGTAGCTCCAGATTTATTCCCTGTAAAATCTCTAAATGAAATGTCGCTCATTTTCTTACTGTGGTCTTTCCAGTAGTTCATCTCAATGGGCAACCTGTCAACCATTAATGCCAAACCTAAATGCCAGTACACAGCAATATTGACAGGTGTGAATTGTTTCATGGCTGATGCTCGTTCGTGCCCAGCGCTGGCACCGGTGAGTGGCACGTGCCAGGCGACTCATCGTACTGCTTGGCATGCAGGTAGCAGATGGACTGTAATTAATGAAAACCTGTTAAACAGTGATATGTGATCCCACACGGTAATTAGAAAACAGCAGCATGGAGCCAGGCGGAGTAATTAGTCCGTCAGGGCCGGGGCTCTCAGGAGTCAACCATCCTAAAGGAGATTTTAGCCAAATAGAGACAACTAACATACAGCATGCTTATTTAGATTATTGAGTGACGCAACAATTTTTAATTGTAACACTTTACAATAGACCTTAGGAAGAACTTGGGGATGAAAACGAGGTTGTAAGGGATGGATTTAAAGGAGAAGTTCACTCCCAGAACAAAAATGAACAGATAATTTACTCACCCCGGCTTGTCATCCAATATGTTCACGTCTTTCTTTCTTCAGTCATAAAGAAATTGTGTTTTTTGAGGAAAACATTTTAGCATTTCTCTCCACATAGTGGACTTCAATGGTGCCCGTGATTTTGAACTTCAGTTTAAATGCAGCTTCAAAGGGCTCTAAACAATCCCAGCTGAGGAAGAAGGGTCTTATCTAGCGAAACACTGGGTTGGTTCTTCTGCAGCGATGTAGGGCGATTTTGAAGTTGGAGGAGAAAATAAGATTGGATTTTTTCAACCTACCCTAAGTAATTTGTCTTGAACCGGAATACACAGTTCACACAGAGCTAGACAAGATGAGCATTTGAGGTTAAAAAGAATATAAATTGTTTTTTTAGAGACTAATCGGTCGTTTCGCTGGATAAGATCCTTTTTCCTCGGCTAGGATCGTCCTCTCGGCAGAGCCCTTTGAAGCTGCATATAAACTGCATTTTTGAAGTTCAAACTAACGGGCACCATAAAAGTCCTCTATATCCTGAAATGTTTTCCTCAAACAACAAGATTTCTTTACGACTGGAGAAAGAAAGACACAAACATCTTGGATGACAAGGGGGTGAGTACATTATCTGTACATTTTTGGAAGTGAACTTCTCTTTGTACCTTTACAATGGCACACACTGTATAATTGAGAATGAATGAACAAAATGATTGGTGATTGGTTTGTGAGATAAATCCAGCCTCTAGTGTTCTTGTGCTTTGAAGAAAGAAAGAAAGAAAAAATAGAAAACTTTGAGGACATTGCCTCCTTATTTCGGATTTATTTATTATTATTATTATTAAACCTTTTTTAATGTTTTAAGCACTACATTCAAATGTTTGGGGTACAATGAAAACCGTAATATTGTGAAATACTTTGTTTTCTATTATAATGTATTTTAAAATGCAATTTTAGAATTCAGAATTTCAGGATACTTTAATGATTCTTATGTCACTTTTGATCAGTTTTAGGATCATAGCTGAATAAAAGTATTAATTTCTTTAAAAGAAAAATGTACTGACCCTAAACCTTTTAAGTGTAGTACTTATAATATTTATTGAAGTTAAGTATGAAGTTAATATTAACCAGGAACACAAAACCAGTCACAAGGGTCTTTTTTTAAAATTTTATTATTAAGATTTATTATTATATAATTACATATTTATAATTATTAGAATCTGAAAGCTGAATAAAGAAGCTTTCCATTGAAGTATGGTTTGTTAAGACAGGACAATTTTTGGCCGAGATACAACTATTTGAAAATCTTGAAAATTGTCATATTAAGTTCTTAGCAATGCATATTACTAACCAAAAATTAAGTTTTGATATATTTATGGTAGGTATGATGATAAATTTACAAAATATCTTCAAAAGAAAAATCAATAAAGTGCATTTTTGGCTATTGCTACAAATATATTCATGCTACTTAAGACTAGTGTTGTGGTTCGAGTCACAAGTGCTGTAAAAATTGTTCATTTTTGAAAGCAAATTGGGTGCAGATTTCATGTTTATACAGTTGTAGAAATTTACTGCTAAAACAAAAGCCCTACAGACAAGCTTTTTGAACCAATTGGAGAAGACAGCGTGCTGCAATTAAAGTTAAAGATTGAATTTGAGCAGCAGTAGTAGATTTGAAGCAGAGCAACTGAATTTGTCTTTTGATATTGCTCACTGCAAACTATAAAGCATTTGCTGAAAGGGACCATTTTCCCTCCTCTGTACTACCAGCAGAGTAAATTAGAGATAGACAGGAATCGTGTGTTTCATTGGCTACGCTCAGCTTGCATTGAAAGGACAGCTGAAGAGTGGCCCATTAAGCTTTCCCTTATCACTCGTGTTCTGAATAACATCTTTTCAATTTTTGCTTTACAAAATCAGACTCATTATTGCCTGCGTTTTAACCTGGTCCTCAGCCATCATTTGTGCTGTAATGTGTTTTCTCTCTGTAAAGTGATGGAAGTGTCATCTCTCTGCCTGAAGCTCGGGTTCGGCTTCGTATTTGTCATCCAGCACAAGAAAAACATTCTGACATGAATGTTGTTGTCAGTGATTAATTATGAAAATCGGAGAAGTGTGCTTCCCACAGCAAGCAACAACAAATGTGATGCTCTGTTCAAATCATGCCATCTTTGAGTCATAGATTCACATCATTTCCTCTCTGCGATCGTAACCTTTCGGTGTCCTTTGGTGCACAAGACAGAACACAACCTAGTTCAGTCATTCAGCTGCAATGGATCACCACTGTCATCTCTACAGTGTCCGCACTTTATTAAGTATGGAGGAAATCAAGCGTGAGGTTTTCTGTGCGCCTGAGCCAAGGACCCTCACAGCCCCAGGATGCTTGTGAACCTCCTCGTACATCAGCCTCTTAATCTTCCCGTTTGTTGGTAGCCTGAAAAACACTTATCACATTCACATCTCCCAGCGTCCCTCACAGCAGCCCTCCCGCATATCATAAGTGTCAATCTGTGTGTGTGTGTGTGTGATAGAGTTGAAATGACTGTCCAACTTTCACTTTCAGCTCCGATCACTCTCTCTTTGCTGACATGTCTGGTCTCGCAAGGTTAATATCCCGTCAGGTAGAGGGTCTCATTAGTAAATCACCGTGTTGTGGAGGTAAGGCCACTGTTGATTTACAGCTCAGCGCCCTAGCCTGTAATCTACCCGGGTTGGACCTGACAGCTTTAAACTCATTCTCTCACACACAAACTCTGATTTAAAGTGGCCAGAATGTTTAACGTATTTCATCCTTCAAGACTGAAATCCCAGAAGTGTCAGCTTAGAAATAAAGAGAATTGTTTTTAATAGCCAGTTGGGGGAGAAGAACCAGAAGTTGTGGTTCTGCCAGAGGTGCAAAAAGAGAAAAAATGAGCACGCTTGAGATCTATCAAGCTGCACGGGGCCACGTTGATAGGATGTGGGGCGGGGGAATTACGCAAAGATTGGTTTCTCTAGCTGACCATATGTCACTGGCCATGTATCAGCATGGTCTACCGAGGAATTGTGGGAGAGGTGGTATATCAACACCAGGAGAGGAATAGCCCAATGCTCTGAAGTGCACTTGTGTTATTCATTTATTCATGTGAGCTGTTAGGGGCCGTCTCTCACAGTAACGAGTCGGAGCTCAGATGGTGAGATCAACGTTAATTGTTTTGGTTGAAGTCATTGATTATTGAGTGCTTTAATTATTAGTCACATCTGTTCCTTTCGCTTTCCCTATGGATGAATGGTTCTGATCAATCACGTTCGATCTTTCACGCTCTGAAGTCAAGTCCCGTAAACCACAATTGGTTTATTTTTTGGTCTGATAAAACTAAACACACTCGGCTAATGATTATTCCATTCTGCTTAATTGCTACATTTGGGGAAAAAAAAGACTTTGTAAAATGTCTTACAAATAAACTAGATAGCAAGATTAGAAAGATAGTCTAAACACAGAAAAAAGAAGACTGCATGTAAAAGAGAGAAAGAGAGATTTTACACAGATGTCTAGTGTACATGGAAAAATATACGGGATTTTTGCAAAAAAGTAGAGAATTATTATTTTCCACACATGATATACAATATTTGTTGGGGTTAATACGGTACGTTTTTTTCCTTTTGTATTACATAACATTTATTACAACGTTTAATTAGAAAGGATGCGTTAAATTGTTCAAAAAGTTACAGCAAGGACATTTATTTTAGACAAAAGACAATTAAAACAATAAAAAGAAAAATTAAAAGAAATTTTACAAATAAAAAAGGTAATTGCAATTTTTACATCACAATTCTGACTTTTTTTTTTACATCTCGCACTTTTTTTTCTGAGAATTGCGAGGCCTAAACTGGCAATTGCGAGAAATAAAGCCAAAATTGCGAGATCGCAATTCTGACTTTTTCTCACAGTTCCGAGTTTATATTTGTTTATATCTGCCTTTTTTTCAGAATTGCATGCTATAAATGAACAATTGTGAATTGTCAGAATAGCAAGACCGCTATTCTTAATTTGTATCTCACAATTCTGACTTTTTTCTCACAATTCCGAGTTTATATTTGTTTATATCTGACTTTTTTCTCAGAATCGTGAGATATGAACTCACAATTGTGAGTTATAAAGTTCAGAATTGCGAGTTTATGCCTCGTAATTCTGACTTTATGACTCACAGTTGTTTTTTTCTCCGAATTGCGTGCTATAAATTAACAATTGTGAGTTAAGTCAGAATAGCAAGTTCGCTATTCTTACTTTTTTCTCACAATTCAAAGTTTTTTTTCTCACAATTCGGAGTTTATATTTCTTTATATCTGACTTTATTTTCTCAGAATTGTGAGATATAAACTCGCAATTGTGAGTTATAAATTCTGAGGGCGAAAAAAGATGGCTATTTTCTCAGAATTGCGAGTCTACATTTAACAATTCTCACTTAATAACTTACAACTGTCTGTAATAAAGTCAGAATTCTGAGGAAAAAAAGTCACAATTGTGAGATGTAAACTCGCAATTCTGAGAAAAAAAGTCACAATTGTGAGTTTATACAGGTATCTCGTGAGTTTATTCCAATTTTTTCTTGCAATTGAGAGTTTATATCATGCAATACTGACTTGATAACTTTCAACTGTGAGTGTGTATCACGTAATCTGAGAAAAAAGGTCAGATCTTCGAGTTTATATTTCACAATTCTGACTTTATAACTCACAGTTGCGAGTTTATATAAAAAAGTCAGAATTGAAAGTTTGTATCATACAATTCTGAGAAAAAAAAAGTCAGAACTATGAGATCAAAAAGTCACAAATACCTTTTCTATTTTTTTATTCAGTGGCTGAAACAGGCTTCCATACTATTCATCAAAGAATCCTAAAAAAAAAATCACAGTTTCCACAAAATATAAAAATGTTGTTGGCCAAAATATGTGGGACCCCGGTATGTGGACTCTTTCTGCAATGCCTGTTTAATGAGATGAGAAAGTGTATCCTACTGTTTTTTGTTTATTAGTAGTCTTAATATACCACCACAACCTCTGAAACTGACAGTCTGTTCTATTCATTTCTCCACAGATAACTTTCTTCATGCTGCTGTCTGCCGTGTGTGTGATGCTGAACCTCGCAGGAGCCATCCTTTCCTGTCAGAATGCCCAGTTGGTCAACTCTCTGGAGGACTGTCAGCTGGTGAGAGAACCATGTCCTCGAACACATGCCTGAAATCACTTCTTTGTTGTGAAGTAAACATTAAATAGATTGTTATGTCCTGAAAATAGCTCAGTCCTAAACCTGTGTCATTTTATCATCCACTCAAAACTAGCCTGTCACTAAAGAATCAATCCATTGAGCAATTATAGCTCCCCAGAGCATCATTCATTAACACAATGCCCTTGTCAAGATCTCAGTAAAATTAGCTCAGCAACCAGTCGCCAAGGCCGAGAGAATGAGAAAGTCTGCCGGGACCCATTTTTTACGTCCTGTAATATTCTGTTGGAGCAGAAATAAATATTAACATCCACCACCTTTGTCCTCATTAAAATGCCTGCCTGATCGGCTACCGAAGCTCACAGGGCTTTTTATAAAAAAAAAAAAAATCATAATCATCAATTGTCAGGGGAGAGATTCTCTCCTGCTGTGATTGAAAGTGAATGGGAGTGGGTGAGCATCACAGTGGAAGTCAGTTCACGTGCATTAGCCATGCTAGTGCTAAATGCGAGCATGAGAACGCTTTGCCTTTGCTAGAGAGGAACAAATTCTTGAGAAGTTCTTAGAATGTGAGAATACATTATAAATGCACTAAGTTTATTCTGTTCTTACTGTAGTACAGTTGTCAATAAAAGCCAGTTTCTCTTATTTTTTTATGGCAAGTCATAATACCTCTAAATTGTTGTTTTTGATACTGAAGGATATCCTCAATGAATGCCACAGTATGTTTGTGTGCTGCCCATTGTGTTCTTTGAATGAAGGCTTATAAAGGAGATTAATACAGCAGTCAGTCTTTGTTGTGCTTTCTATTGAGGTCGATTTATCAGCTCTTCAGTGGGTCCAGTGCTGGCCCGGCACAGCATAACAGCTCAGCACGGCTTCCCACATTTCTGTTATCCAGAACTGGACACCCCTCTCGGGCTCTAAAACCATTTATCCGCCTGGTGTGGAAGCAATAAATAACTAAATGATCCAATGAGTTATAGTTTTCAAAATTGGTGGCTAATGAACATACTATGTGTGTGTTCTTAGGATTTTCTTTTAAATAAAATAGCACTAGATCCACTGTATATGAAAAAAAGTGCTGGAGTTTTGGAAGATCTTACGGTTATTAATTATTCCGCATCCATATCTGTGCATACATTAATCACCAGGTAATTCTTATTTGTTTGTTTCAAACACAATTAAATGCATGACTGGTTTTCAGTTTACGGATGGAGGCTTTAAATTCATTTTAGCTTCATTCTAGTATCAGTGATGTGTTATGTTTGTGGTTTGCATTTTCAACACAAGCTTCTGTTTTAACTTTCATAAAGTAAAAATTACCATTTTTTTCTTTTGAGATATCTGTTATGTATTTGCAGAATTTAAACTGAACATAGCAGTCTGTTTATATTAAAACATGAAAGTACAGCTTAATGGCAAAGCTATTTTATACTTTTGATTCAACAGTTAAGTTAAATAATGGTCATTCAGTTCAGTGGTAATTAGAAACTGAAAGAAACTGTCTTTTGTAGTGGGCAGTCAGTTGAAACACACTTTGATGATTAAAAAAACGTGTTTTTGATGTTTTTGAGATGAGTGCGTAGTGAAAGTGTTGATGGCTCTTTGAAATGGAACCTGAAAATCCTTTAATGATTCATTTTAGAAAAAATTGAACGCACATCATTACGTGGCATGAGCTCAATAGATTGAATGTGTCATACAGATGAAATATTAAGTTGATTTAATTTTTACTACTGTGAAGAACTCACTGTAGTTGATGTAAGGTTATACATTTATATAATCAAGTATAAATGATCACACTTTTTCTTCTAGTAATTTTTCTTCTAGAAGCTTAATTTGTGACATTTTCTGGAATGTGAAATTAGGGAAATTGTCCAATTTTTATCCAATTATTATTATTATTATTTTTATTTTTTTAAAGAAGTTTCTTATGCTCATCAAGACTGCATTTATTTGATAAAAAATCCAGAAAAAAACAGTAATATTGTGAAACATTATTTCAATGTAAAATGACATTTTTTTTATGTGAATGTATTTTCATATGTAATGTATTCCTGTGATGCAATGCTGAATGTTCAGCGGTCATCACTCCAGTCTTCAGTGTCACATAATCCTTCAGAAATCATTTTAATATGCTGATTTATTATCAATGTTGAAAACAGTTGTGTTGCTTAAAATTTTTTTAGAATGTGTGATACTTTTTTCAAATAGAAATCTTTTGTAATAATATAAACTACCGTTTAAAAGTTTGTGGTCAGTACATTTTTACTCTTTATTTTTTATTTATTTATTTGAAATTAATACTTTTACTCACAGAGGATGTGTTAAATTAAATAAATGAAATAAAAAGTGATAGCAAAGACTTATATTGTTAGAAAAGATTTCTATTTTGAATAAATGCTGTTTTTTTTAATAAATGCTGCTTATGAACTTTTTATTTCTCAAAGAATCGTGAAAAAAGTATCACAGGTTTTTAAAAAAAAAAATTAAGCAGAACAACTGTTTCCAACATTGATAATAAAAGTAATAAATCAGCATATAAATCGGGATTATGTGACACTGAAGACACTGAAGAGTAGTGGCAATGAAAATTCAGCTTTGCATAACAGTATTAAATTATATTTTAAAATATATTAAATTAGAAAACCATTATTTTAAACTGTAATAATATTTCACAATATTACTGTTTTTTTTTTGTATTTTTGATCAAGTAAATGCAGCCTTGATGAGCATAAGAGCATTCATTAAAAAACATTTAAAATCCCAATTTTTGATCCCAAACATTTGAATGGCAGTGTATGTGTGTATATATATATAATATGTATATATATATATATATATTACACACATTTTTATATATTTTCTTTTCCTTTTCTTTTCTTTTTCAGCAAGCAGAAACAAATGGTTATTACATAACACCAGACATTTGAATTTTCACTCAATCTACAGTGGGGAGTTTTTTCTCATAAGATAGTCATTTAAAAAATTTATAAGTATTAATAACATGGTGATCATTCTATTGTCCTCTCCTTAAACAGGCCCTTCATAATCCTCCAGTAATTCTCCATAACTGAACAGAAACAAAACACTGTCTTAATCACCTGTCGTCATGGAAACATGACATTGAGAACCCAGTGGCAGTTCTCACCTGGTGCTGTTGTGCAAAAACAGGTCAGGTAATTATCCTTCCCTTTGTCTACAGGTTCAGACCAAACCTAAAGACAGACTTGTGTCTCCATCAGTCCCTACTCAACCTGATTTAGGGATTAGCATGTTGGATTAAGCATCTCTCCTCTCTGCCTACTGAACGCACGCCTCCTCAGAGACACGATCCTGCCATGACTGAAATATTAATGAAGTTGTTTCCCCGATTCAATTAACCCCTGCTTGCAAAGTTCACACATTGCTTTTGTGCAATATAGGTCAAATGGCGACTTTGTTTCAGTCTAACACAAAAAAAGAATTTGTAATGCTGGACCACCATGTATGGGATTTATTAAGATATTCTTAAAAAACGTGTGACTGGGCTGATGCTGTTACGTTTAAAAATACTGTATACAGGACTTATTAATGTGGAAGACTTGATTAATTTCTCTTCCTTTAAAGGAGAAGTCCACTTCCAAAACAAAGAGTCACATATAATGTACTCACCAACTTGTCATCCAAGATGTTCATGTCTTTCTTTCTTCAGTCGTAAAGAAATTATGTTTTTTGAGGAAAATATTTCAGCATTTTTCTTCATGTAATGGACTGATATGGTGCCCCAATTTTGAACTTCCAAAATGCAGTTTAAATGCGGCTTCAAACGATCCCAAATGCGGTTGTAAACAATCCCAGCTGAGAAAGAAGGGTCTTATCTAGCAAAACAATTATTTTCGTGAGAATAATACAATTTATATACTTTATAATGTCGAACACTCGTCTTGTCTCACTCTGCCTGGACTGTTTTTGTTCCGGTTCATGAAAGTTAGGGTATGTCGAAAAACTCATGTTCTCATGTTCTCCCTCAACTTCAAAATCGTCGTATATCGCTGTTTAACCTTTTTTGTTAAGGGTGTTTGATCTTCTTTGCATGTTCACTTTGCAAAGACTGTGTTGGTGCTTCTGCAGCGATGTAGGATGATTTTGAAATGATTTTTGAAGTTGAGGGAAAAAATACGATTGGATTTTTCGACATACCCTAACTTTCTTGAGCCAGAATACACAGAGTTCAGGCAGAACAAGACAAGACGAGCGTTTGAGATTAAGAGGTATTTAATGAAAATAACCAATCGTTTCGCTAGATAGAACCCTTCTTCTTCGGCTGGACTCATTTACAACCGAATTTGGGATCATTTGAAGCTGCATTTAAACTGCACTTTGGAAGTTTAAAATTGGGGCACCATATCAGCCCATTATATGGAGAAAAATGCAGAAATGTTTTCCTCAAAAAACATAATTTCTTTACGACTGAAGAAAGAAAGACATGAACATCTTGGATGACAAGGGGGCGAGTACATTATATGTGAATCTTTGTTTTGGAAGTAGATTTCTCCTTTTTAAGCTTCCAGAAATATGCAGCTACTGTTTGTGTATGGGACTGTAAAACCATTAAAAAAAAAGTTTTCACATTAAAAAAAGATTTGAATTTAATTTGTGTATTTTATAAATATGACACTGTCTGCTAGCTGCCAGCTACAGTATTAATATCAGTCATTTATGATGAAGTTTAACTATCAAGTTTAAATTCAGTGACATCAATTCTTGGACGTACTTTAAAAATGAGTTTTTGTTGACAATTTCTTAAGGGGTAATATGATCCTGGTTCTTCCAGGCAGACAGGGAACTCTATTTCACGTCTGCTGAACAACACTGTAGCGCGCTTGTGATGGAAGGAATTTAAGTGTGTTACAATTGTCAATGGCCTGCCTGGTTTACATTTTTTGTTTTCACCTTGAGCAGTCACACAATTTATTGTCCACTTTATGCAGAAATAAACATTTGACGTGCATGAAACTGAAACCAGTTTGTTTCTGTCCTTCTGCAGATCAAATTTGACAGTGACGGTGTGTGTGTCTGCTGTGAGCTCGAGCACCTGAGATCCACCTGTAATAATCTGGGAGATACGCTTAAACTCAACCCGCTGAGGGACTGCAACACCATACGTCTCCGTCTGAAGGTATCATAGTGAGTGTGTGTGTGTGTGTGTGTGTGTGTGTGGTTCAGGTGCACCCTACGTTATGGGGACAAAATGTCTTCACAAAAATGGCAATATCCAAAATCTTTGTTCTTGTTATGGAGACATTTTTTGATCCCCATGAGGAAATAAACTTCTAAATCATACATAATGACGTTTTTTGAAAATCTAAAAGTGCAGAAAGTTTTCTGTGAGGGGTAGGTTTAGGGGATAGAAAATACAGTTGGTACAATATAAAAACCATTACACCTATGGAATGTCCCCATAAAACACATGTGTGTACATGTTGGTGTTTGTAACATCCTGGTAAATTTGTACATTTTATGAGATCTGATGTTTGGAATTGATTTTCAGAACATCATCAAACTAATTTTAGCTAATTTTCTTTACATTCTTTAATAGCCTCTTCTGTTAATTGAATATTACAGTATTATGATTTTTTTTTTAAATAATTCTAATTAGAGTTTTTTTCTAATTTGCCTCAGTTAATGATAATTTGATTAGACAAGTACATGAGGACAATTAAATACATTAGACATGTAAATGATGATTATTTTATCCTTTTGATGATACACAGTGTTTAGCATTTTTATTAAATTTGAAAGCATGCATATATTGTTTAAAAATCTCTAATCTTATTTAATTAACCAGATTAAAAACTCGCATTATTAATAAAAAGTCTGTAAGAGTAAATCAAATGGTAGTGTCACTAGAGAAAACAGTGTAGTACCTTTCAGCTATATTTATGTAGTTTATGAAGTTTATGTAGACGTCTTTCCAATTAAAGGGCCTTTTTAGGGACAGCACTGTATATTACCGTTCAAAAGGTTGGGGTAAGTAATTTTTTTTAAAAGAATTTATGTGCTCAAAATATGTTAAAAACAGTAATACTGTGAAATATTGTCACAATTTTAATAACTGTTTCCTATTTTAAAATTGAATGTATTACTGTGATGGAAAAGCTGAATTTTCAGCAGCCGTTACTCCAGTCTTCAGTCTCATGTGATCCTTGTGATATTAATATGCTAATTTCGTGCTCAAGGAATTATTTCTTATTAACATCAATGATGAAAACAATTAAGCTGATTAATATTTTTGTTGAAACCAGGCTACATTTTTTTCAGAATTGCTTTATGAATAGAAAGTTCCAAAGAACAACATTTTTTGTAACATTATACAGTTGAGGTTATAAGTTTATATATATACCTTGCAGAATCTGCAAAATGTTTATTATTTTACCAAAATAAGAGGGATCATACAAAATGCATGGCATTTTTTGTTTAGTACTGTCCTGAATAAGATATTTCACATAAAAGATGTTTAAAGGATGTTTCCTCAAGAGAAAATAATTCATAAAAATGTCCCTGTTCAAAAGTTTAAATACACTTGATTCTTAATACTGTGTTGTTACCTGAATGATCCACAGCTGTGTTTTGTTTTTTGTTTTGTTTTGTTTGTTTAGTGATGGTTGTTCATGAGTCTCTTGTTTGTCCTGAACAGCGAAACTGCCTGCTGTTCTTCCTTCAGGTCCCACAAATTCTTTGGTTTTTCAATATTTTTGTGTATTTGAACCCTTTCCGACATTGTATGATTTTGAGATCCATCTTCTGGGAAACATGTCAGTATATTCTGTAGCTTTTGAAGGGCAGTTCTAAATGAAAAAAAATATATATGATGTTTAGGCAAAATAATAAGAATCTTCATTCTGATCAAAAGTTTTCACCCCCGGCTCTTAATGCAGTTATTCCTTCTGGAGCAACAGTGAGTGTTTGAACCTTCTGTAATAGTTGTATATGAGTCCCTCAGTTGTCCTCAGTGTAAAAAAGATGGATCTCAAAATCATACAGTCATTGTTGGAAAATACACAAAAATGTTGAAAAACCAAAGAATCTGTGGGACCTGAAGGATTTTTCTGAAGAACAGCAGGCATTTTAGCACAAACAAGGGACTCATGAACAACTATTACTAAAGAAAAAAAACACACACAGGTATGGATCATTCAGGTCACAACACAGTATTAAGAATCAAGTGTATGTAAACTTTTGAACAGGGCCATTTTTTATAAATTCAGCTATGATTTTCTCTTGTGGACTATATGTAAACGTCTTTTATGCAAAATATCTTATTCAGGTCAGTAACATGCATTTTGTATGATCCCTCTTATTTAGGTACAGTGATTAACATTTTGCAGATTCTGCAAAGGCGTATGTAAACTTTTGACCTCAGCTGTACGTGTCTTTATTGTCACAATTGATCAGTTTAATACAAAAAAGTATTTTCTGACTGACCCCAAGTGTTTGAACGGTAGTGCACTGTACATAATTAAGGATTGTATGCACAGTCTGAATAAGAGAGAGTAGAAATTGAATGGATTGCACTGTGGAGTAATAACAGAGATTTGAGTATGGAGTACTGGTAATCTGTGTTTATAGTAAAAATCTGCAGGTTCAGAACCAGGTAGGGATGATGTAGAACTACAAGAGGTCTTGAGATCTCAGTCTATTCTGGCACCATTATACCTGTAGGCAAGCACTTAACCCCAAGTCACTCCAAGGGTATTGTCCCTGCAGGAATGGCACTGTAAGTCACCTTGGATGAAAAGTGCCTTGTAATGTTAATTTAGTAAATTAACATGGTTCGCATTGCGATCCTGCAGTTTTTGATGTTATGTTTGGGATTCGGATATGCTTATAGTAAATACAGAGACATTTTAATGGTTTTGATTTATACTCTTCTTCTTTTTTTTCAGTTTTAAATGTTGTTTTTGGGCACCAAGAATTTTCACATTATATTTTTCAGAAATACATTTGTAAAATATCACACTTATAGCCTGGAGAAGTATTTTTGGCTGTGCTCCCATGCACATTTGCTGGGTTCCTCCAGGGATTTCTCCATTTTCAAACACTTTTTCGTTTGACTTTTAGAGAGCATTTGAACCATTTAGCAGAGCAAGAATTACACGCTATTCCCAAAAACGTCTGCCTTATTGGACACGTCTCTTCATGTTGCACCGTGGGTCTCTCCCTCTAATATGCAGATGAGACTCAGTCATCATTAGTTATGCATCTTCAATTAGCGCTCGCCGCTGGTTCCCTTTCCAGTGTCTAAGCAATTCACTCATGCTAGCCATGATCTCGGCGCATTTGGCAGCTTTTGAAACGGGTTGTGGTAATGTGAGGCTTCCACAAATTTGCTTGTACAAAGCAATTGCCACTCTTTATAAAATCAAGAAAAACACTCGCTTGTAAACACTTGGTTAGAAATGCTTCTTTACATGTTTTCATCATTTTAAACTTAGAAAAAGTCTACTTTCTCTATAGAGACTGTGTATAAGTCTTTGTGTATTTATGCCTTACTCAGATGGAGTTATGAAGCATCAATAAGATTTATACATTTTAATGCTTTTATTGATGTCTGAAAGTTTCATGTCTTTTCATGGCCAGTCGGGTCAACTGAGATGCCTATAAATACCCTCAGGTCAATTAATGTTATGACTCATTGGCATATCACACTGTGTGGGTCCCTTATTGTAAGGGCCATTATATCCCACTGGTGTGCTTTATAATGACACAGGGCTCATTTGAGGTATAATACCTTAAGGTGTTTGTCAATGACATATCAGTCCTGTAATTTCAGAAACTACTGAGATTACTGGATTAGACCTTCATCAACATTAAGTGAATTCAAGAAAAGGTTCCATGTCCCATCAGCTTTAAGAACTGAATGAGTGTATTATCAGAATGAAAGTAGTGTGGTACAGGCATGCACTTTCATCACTCTTTTTTGTTCCGCTTGTCGTCAGGGAGACAAGTGCTAGCTCTCCTGGCTCAAAATGAGAAGAGCAGGTGTTTCTCAGTGGATCTGACCAGTACCACTGTTAGATTTGCTGGAACACAACCGCACTAGTTCTGGATCCTGCTAGAGTTAGTCCAGTCATAATATTAGCTTGTTGTCTAAGTGCACAGGTATTGTCTTGATCTGTTTGATCACTTCTTTTGCCACTGCTGCTGAGTCTACAGCACAACAACAGAAATCATATTTTACCCAGTGTGTGTTTAATGTCTGAACAGAATATGATGAGATAAAAACACAGTGTATTGGAAAACAAAGGCTAGAAAGCACATCTCTTTATTGAGTAGTACTCACAGGGCTTTTGATGAACAAATGACTCTTCGTTTTGAGTCAGTACTGAATCAACATCTGTACTCACTGAACTGCAAGTTATCATTACTTTATCATCAGTGATGTCTGATTTGAAATGCAGCACGTTTTGTTTACAGATGTAGTGTGTTATTTTAAAAATGGATATAAAAAAGATTCAAATTAGACCAAAAAAAACAAAAATGCCTCATCTTTCCAGAGCTTTTTTGTGTGCATTTGTATAAACACATCCTCCACCCCCCAAAGAGGAGGTCTTGGCCTTTTCGGGGGGGTTAGATGATTGTACAGTCATGTAGAAGTGCTTAGGCCTGTCCAGTCGTCTTAGGATGGGCTCCTTTCACCGAAAGGGCTTGTGCATGTTTAGGAATTCAGCATTTTTCTTGAGGACATCACTGGGTCACATACATTCCATCTTGTCACAACGAGCGCTCAGACAGGGCTCTGATAGCAGGTGTGCGTGATGAGCTGTCGTATATACTGAATGTACTCAGTCCGGTAGAATTTCAAAACAATGCTTGTGATTTCCTTTTGTTTTTTTCTTTCAGTGATCTCTTTCTCCTGATGACTCATTATCTACACTGGCTACATGCTGAATTCTGAAATTGTAAATTCTGTTCCATTAATGGTTAATGGTATATGGTTTTCTTGCAATACTTCTTGCAATTCTGTGTGGACTCCACACAATATCAAATCACAAGCAGTGTAGTCTGATTCATGAACAAATTACTTTTTTATGTGGTATATATTATATATTGGTGGATGTATAAAAGTTATTTTTTTGTGGGAGTTGATCAGGCTTCTGGTTCATTATCCGCTATAGGGGATAATAACAATGTGCAGTAAACGGTAAAACTGTTTGCACTACAAAATAGTGTGTTTGTAAGATAAATACATTAAAATGATATGGTAAGAGACACCAATTTGCAATATCAAGCAGCAAAATTAATTGTTTTGTACAGCTAAAAATAGCTGGATGTGGATGAGACAGGAAGCCAGACCCATAAAATTTACAAATGGCCATGCCCACTCTTACAGGAAAAATAAGGTGGATAAGTAAAGTGTTTATAAGGGTTTTTTTTTTTTTCACTTGTATCTGTCTGGTTGAAATATGGACAAACCCAGCAACTGGGTTGGTTTAACCCAGCAGTTGGGTTATATGTTTAACCCAACCTTCTGGGTAGTTTTATTTAACTCAAATATTCTTTAAAAAATACTATATGGCTGTCTTAAAATGATTCAAAAATAGGATGTAAAGTAAAATCAGACACACAATTACTAGAGACATTAGCAATAATCAAAAAGTGAACATTTATTAATAAGCAGTTTTAAAAATGTTTATTAGGGGTTCAAGCACGTAGCACTGAAACCCCGTTGTAATTGTTAGAAAGGCCAAGGATCAGCAATTTCCATGTAAAACTGATTGTGCAGACCAAACCGTAAGTTGTAGAGACTTGAAACTTGGAGGAATGGTAGTTCTCACACTGTCTACAACGTCATCAAGGCTCGCCCAAATCGGCCTGACAGGGGCGCTACAGCGATTAAAAGTACGAAAACGCTCATAAACGCCTCGTCACAGGCTCAAGTGTCTTATGTCGTTGGAATCCTTGGGTCACCCCGGACAAAACACATGCATTTTGGGTTTTTTGAAAAATCTACTTTTGCAAACTAGTCCTAGGTTTTCCACCCGATTGGAACCAAACCAGTGCAGGAGGATTCTCTGGAGAGTGAATATTAATAATTATCAAAAAAACAGTTGAACTTTCTACTCTCTGCCACAAGGGGACACCAAAACATTTGAAAGGGTCATGGCTGCTTTTACTAAAATGGCTATAACTATTGAACGGATTGAGGTATCTTCACCAAACTCACTGAGGTCACATGAAAAAAAGTCGTAGAGCTCAGCCACTTGGTGGTGCTATAAGAAGGAAAAAGCCCATAAAGCCTAAACAAAAACTCAAAACTTCACAAAACCTGGTGATAGGTGATTCTAAACAAGCATGCAAAGTTTCAGGGAGATAGGACCACAGCTGCCGCTATAATAGCCATAAAGATTAAAAAATATCATATATCCATATATCAGGATATGTCAAAAATGCTATTTTAATGATTGATTAGGTGGTTATAGACTTGGTAAATAATATGTAATGTCTTTTTTCATATGTGCTTAAATGTCAAAGTGCTTGAACCTTGGCAATTGCTGCTTGCAGCTGTGTTTATTTAATTATTATTTATTAAATTTATCAATAAATGTTAATTTATTGAACATATTAATAAACATTAATTTCAACCTATTTGGGGTTCATTTTAAGCAAGAAATATAGTAATTTTTTTAAGCAAAAGTTGAGTTTATTAATAAGCAATTTAAACTCTGCAGGACACCGGGTCCAAGTTTGGGCACCCCTGGGTCAAAACAACCCAGTCGCTGGGTTTGTCCATATTTCACCAAGTGCTGGGTTGTATTTAACCCAGTATTTTTTAAAGTTTACTATTAAAATGTATATTTTTTTACTTTTGCAGAATGATAATGCCATGCAAAAGTTCCACTTTGGTGACACCATTATCCCTCTTATCCATTATGCCATAGCCACTTTCTCTCTTCCCCACATTTGTTCTTTCGTGAATGCCGTTTTTCCGTGGCTTTCTCGCTCTGACAAACAGAACATTAAATGTTCGTGCCAGGTTGAGGTTTTTGCAACAAACAATTGCCACTCTTGACTCTCCTTCTGTCCCTCTGTGTCTCTTTCTCTTTAATTCACACCTTCTTGTCCTCTCCCTTCTTATCCCTGTCTCTCCATTTCTCTCTCTGTCTCCCAGGAGCTGCTTTTCAGCGTGTGTGCACTGAATGTTATCTCCACCATTGTGTGTGCTCTGGCCACTGCCGTGTGCTGTATGCAAATGGTTTCTACTGATTTACTACAGATGGTAAGTGTGATCCATACCGCAATGTGTGTGCGTCCTTCTGAGTGTCTTAATGCACATTACGTTTTTCCATTACATCATGGAGAAAAGATCAGACGATCAAGACAAGTGAAAATGTAATAGTATAATTAGCGAAATGCCACAGAAATAGTCTATAGTATATACTCATAACCATCAAAAGAAAAGCCAATTGAATCAGATTTCATCTTCTGTTGACCTAAATAATGTTTTTCAATAAGCACAATTTAGAGCAATATGAACAAACCATTAAATATATCCTGTGACTTAGTATCCAGAAATGCATTGCAAATGGATTGTCATAGTCTTTCCCAAGAGAAATCTGATTTCCTTTTGGATCAAAGAAATAATCAGCTTAGAAATGAATGCTGATTTTTTGGATCTTCCTGTGCTTTTTGCTCTCAAACCGTGGTCATAAGAGGGTTTCCCTTTGACTTCCATTGTACTTTTTGTCCATATAATGGAAGTTGCTGTCTGTGCTGGATCAGAAAGCTCTCAGATTTCTTAAAAAATATCTTAATTTGTGTACCGAAGATGAACAAAGGTCTTACGGGTTTAGAACAACATGAATTTGAATTTTTGGGTAAACTAACCCTTTAAGTATACGTATTTTCCTATTTTTAATGGACAAAGTTTATTTACTCATCCTTACATTATGTTTTTCTTCATTAAGTAAAGTCATTTAAATTTTTCATTGGTCTGATACTTACTGTATAAACCTGGATATGACATTACACAAAATCCACCAAACTCAGCCCAGCTCTTCAGACTGATCTGACTCGGGTTGCTATATCTTTTCTAACTGATCCGACTTACAGTTTTCATAAAATTAAAGATTAAAAATCATAAAAATCCCATAGACTTACATTGATGGAATGTTCAAATGAGCAAACACTATTCAAACCTCAGCTGTCAAAATTCAAACTTAAACTCCCAGAATCCCTTGAGACTACATCAAGACTTTCCTTCTATATACTATTTCTAATCAATTCAAACGTCCATTTTATCTAATTTTTCTAATTTATTTATCTGTCTAGCCAAGCCTAGCAACTAGAATCATGCTAGTAACTTGCTAATCATGCTTGAAACATGCTAGCGACATGTTATTAACTTGCGAATCATGCTAGCAACATGCTATTAATGTGCTAATCATGCTAGAATCATGCTAGAAACCTGCTAATCATGCCAGAAACATGCTAGCAACTTGGTAATCATGCTAGAAACATGTTAACAACTTGCTAATGATGGTAGAAACATATTAGCAACCTGCTAATCATGCAAAAAACATGCTAAAATCATGAAACATGCTAATTATGCCAGAAACATGTTAGCAACCTGCTAATCATGGTAAAAACATGCTACATGCTAATCATGCAAAAAACATGCTAAAATCATGAAACATGCTAATTATGCCAGAAACATGCTAGCAACTTGGTAATCATGCTAGAAACATGTTAGCAACCTGCTAATCATGCTAAAAACATGCTAGCAGCTTGCTAATCATGCTAAACTATGCTAGCAGCTTGCTAATCATGCTAGCAACATGTTAACAACTTGCTAATCATGCTAGAAACATGCTAACAACCTGCTAATCATGCTAGAAACATGCTAACAACATGCTAACAACTTGCTAATCATGCTAGCAACATAGTAGGAACTTGCTAATCAAGCTAGAAATATGCTAGAAAACTGGTAAGCTTGCTAGAAACGTGTTAGCAAATTGCTAATCATGCAAGAAACATGCTAGCAACATGTTAACAACTTGCTAATCATGTTAGAAACATGCTAGCAACTTGTTAATCATGCTAGCAACATGTTAACAACTTGGTAATCAGGGTAGAAACATGCTAGCACCTTGCTAATCATGTTAGAAACATGCTAGCAAAGTGCTAACAACTTTCTAATCATGTTAGAAATATGCTAGCAACATGCTAACAACTTGCTAATTATGCTAAAAACATGTTAACAACTTGCTAATCATGCTAGTTACATGCTAATCATGCTAGAAACAGACTAGCAACATGCTAACAACTTGCTAATCATGCTAGAAACAGACTAGCAACATGCTAGTAACTTGCTAATCATTTTAAAACATGCTAACAACATGTTAGTAGCTTGCTAATAATGTTAGAATCATACTAACAACATGTTAATTATCTATCTATCGATCTGAAAGACTGCATTCAAACTTTAACCCTTTAAAACTACTTTAAACTTTAAACTATTTCAAACTGAAAACCATCAAACTTAAAACATTTTCAAACTTTCTGGTCCGACTTTCTCAAGCCAACTTAAAGTTTGTCTTGACAAACTTTTTTATCTAGTCACATTTATTCTCAATCTAAAGAGTTGTATTCAGCTCTTCTCTTATCCAGAATAAAACAGCTTTCTCTAAGCCATTAGTGTTATGACAAGAGTCTTCATGTCATCTGGTTGTACTTGAAGCATATAGTTTAGAAGTACTATTCGTTTCTTAAGCATAAGATTACATGAGGATGAGACCACAGACGTTACAATGCTCAGTGGGAGAGAACCGTGGATCTGTCATCGCTCCCTTTTAGTGGATCTCTCTTTTTCAGCCAGCCTGTTTTATGTGAGAGAAAATAAACTTGTGGGACATAAAGTTTTAATATTCTTTAAGAGTGGGCTTTGTGCAGTTTATGGGCGCTGCAGTAAATTGCACAGGCTCATGGTATGGCTGCAGCAGAGGCATGGGCACAGGGAGATGAATTGAGATGAGTTATATTAGCATGGCTGCGGTTCTGTGAATCGCTGGAGCAGTTGTGGGATTAGTTTCAACTCGGGGCACAGAGTGGCAAAGCGAGAAATCACCACTGTTACCAGCTGCACAGACCGTGCACAAAGACAACAGGGGCCCGAGGGCAAGGATGAGGTGAAGCGCTGCATGGAGCTTTTCCCTTTGCAACTGTATTAAGTGATTTCGCCACAGCCTGATCGTTTGTGTCTTATCTCTGTCTATATTGTTATTTTGAATCATGGCTTCGTGGTGTAATGCCTTTATATTGCTAGCTGTACTTATCTATCATTTACAGTCATTGCCTCAGGATCAGATTGATCTTTTCAAGAATGATTTCAGTGTCTTCTGATTGATGAGCCTTCACATATTCTAATATGACATCAAAAGGAAAGTGCATTGTCATCATAAAAACGCTCTAAACCTATCCTTGAACTCACAAGAATGGCACAAAATGAGTTAGTCTTCCCACCTGAACTTTTCACCGACTGATTCATGGACAGACATTTAAAGGCAATTTTAAAGAGATACTTCATCCACATATTAAAATTCAGTCATTTATTCACACTCATGTCATCCCAAATTGGATTTTTTTTTTTCTTCTGTGGAACTTAAAAGAAGATATTTGTGGTTTGGTTGCCAACATTCTTCAAAATATCCTCTTTTGTGTTCTGAAAAGAAAAAAAATGTGTACAAGTTTGGAATGATATTAGGCAAAGTAGATTATGACAGAATTTTCATTTGCAGGTAAACTGTCTCTCACACAATGATGTTCCATGCAAATCTTATGCAAATGATAACCTTTGACGCTTCCTCATCATTCTACAGTATATGACTCTTCTTAATGTCTCTTTCTATTTCTGATAGCCTAAATTCCACATGTCGGATGAAAGTGATAATGACCATTATGTAACTCTCTCAATACATCAAGAAATAGAAGGAAAAAGAAGATTTGGAATGATTATATGCTTTGCTTTGAAGTAAAATCCTTCTTTCCCTTTAATAATTCATGCATCAGAGGGTTAAATTGCATAAATGAAACTCTTTAGCCAAGGGGTCTCGGTAGGGTGAGAAAGGGCCCTAACTATCCTCACTGTACTCATATCCTTGCAAAATATTCAGACTTACTTATGTCTTTTTGTAAAAATATTATTACCCAACTGACATCCTACTTTCTTCAGTGTTTTAGACACAATATTTTGTGTGGTTTAGCTTATTTGAACACAATGAATGACTTCAAAGAACAGAATTATAGGTAAATGGTTTCATCATTAGAGGGTCATCAAATACAATACAATAGGTCAGTAGGATTTTTTTTTAATTAAAGGGTTAGTTCACCCAGAAAATGAAAATTCTATCATGAATTACTCAACCTTGTTGTTCCAAACCCACAGGACATTTGTTCGTCTTCGGAACACAAATTAAGGTATTTTTTGCTAAAATCTAAGAGCTCTCTAACCTACCATAGACAGCAAGGGTCTTACCACATTCAAGGCCTAGAAAGGTACCAATAACATTGACAAAATAGTCCGTGAGACATCAGTGTTTCAACCGTAATTTTATGAAGGTTTGGAACAACATGAGCGTGAGTAATTAATGACAGAATTTTCATTTTTGGGTAAACTAACCCTTTAATACTTAAGCAAGAACACACTGAATTGATCAAAAGGGACAGTAAATGAATTCTGTTCTTTTGAACTTATTATTCATCAAATTATTATTCATCAGTTCTTAAAAAAAAGTTATTCTATCCTGAAAATCACAGACTGCACAAAAAATAGTAAGCAGCACAACTGTTGATAATTGCTAATAATAAAAAATACTTCTTGAACACCAAATCAGCAAATTAGAATTATTTCTAAAGGATCATGTGACAATGATAACTGAAGTAATGGCTGCTGAAAATCAGCTTTGCATCACAGGAATAAATTACATTTTAAAATATATTAAGGTAGAAAACAGTTATTTTAAATTGTAATAATATTTCATAATATTACTGTATTTACTGTATTTTTGTTAAATAACAATGCATCCTGGTGAGCATACGAGCAAAAAATCCTAAATAAATTTTAAAAATTGGTTGTTTATGTTCTATTTTTTTTTTTTTTTTTAAAACTCACTTTTTAAAATCCTTTTCATCAGTTCATGCCACACAGAGCACGTGCCTTGAGCACGGACTGTATGACCCCTCACGGTACCATCTTACACCAGACGCTGGATTTCGACGAGTTCATCCCACCTATCCCCCCTCCTCCCTACTACCCCCCCAGAGTATACCTGTACACCTGTGATGGAGGGCCAGAGGTAAACTCACACATACAGACACACACAGCTCACATCCCAGCTGACATGAAATAACCTAATATTTGCACTATATCTGAAAAACATTTTGATCGCAGATTGCTTTGTTGTAAATCCTGTACTCTGAGAGAGAGGTCTGTGCATTTGTGAATACATTGATTCACAAAGATTTATGAAATTGCCCCATGGAATGATTATGCAAAACATCCATTCTTTTTCTTTTTTTATGGGAATTCAGACCTACCCACTGCCATGTTGTGTAAATGCAGGTCTTAATGCAAACTGCTCTGACAATCCATATTATAGAGCGCCAGTGTCCATGGCCTGGTGTAAATCCACCATTGATTTCTCTGTCTTGCACTGTGAGACACTCTGCCCACCATCCCATCATAAAAAACGTGCTGATGAGGCTGTTTAGCCCGCGGCCACACTAATGTGTCAACAAAGCAGTAAATACATAGAGAGCAAGAGCAGCCCAACATACACACTGGCTGCTTCAGAGCATAGTCAATGTCAGGATGTGGTAATACACAAAGAAATGTATGAAAAAACACAGATTCCTCCTCTCCTGTGTGACAGAGGGTGTCTGGATAATTAAAAGAATGGGATATATAACTCGCTGCGATAAAGAGAAAATGGTTCCATTTCCCACAGTTCCTAAATGGCCTCACATATTTTTCGCAGCTATCATCCCCACCAACATAATACAGCCGAATTTGTTGAAGCATTGATCTTGTGTTGTAATCATGTTTTACTATCATCTCTGTCCATTAGAGGGTTGCATCTGGACTTTCCACACTCTCCCTTCAGCGCTATTTATGGGGTGCCTATTAACAGCCCTGGCGCTCTATATCCATCTGAGCTGCCACCACCCTATGAATCTGTCGTGGGACAAACACCTGCCAGCCAGGTAGGACCTGACACCTTTTCTACATACTACTGCAATGTTGCGTGATGATTTGGCTATGTAGTGTCCAGTAGACTGAGTTAGATGACGATTTAATTGTTTTAATTTAAAACAATATCAGTTTTTAAATGCCTAAAATGAGCATGTTTAAAGAATAGGGCTGAATAAAAAAATATAGATTTCTCGATTTTAATCGATTCTTATTTTTGCGAAACGATGGTGTAGCCTGTTTTCAGTTAAAGAACGGAAGATTGTAGCACATCTCAAAGTCTCTGATTTTAAATTCTGTTTTATTACAATATTCAAACAATAAACCCCACTGCATATGAGTCCCTCAGAAACGATGGACCTCAAAATCATACATTGTTGGAAAGGATTCAGATATACAAAAATGCTGAAAAACCCAAAGAATTTGTGGGACCTGAAGGATTTTTTCTGAAGAATAGCGGGAAATTTAACTGTTCAGGACAAACAGGGGACTCATGAACAACTATTATAAACAACAACAACAAAAAAAACGCAGCTGTGGATCATTCAGGTAACAACACAGTATTAAGAATCAAGTGTGTGTAAACTTTTGAACAGAGTCATTTTTATAAATTCAGCTGTTGTTTTCTCTAGTAGACTATATGTAAACGTCTTTTATGTGAAATATATTCAGGTCAGTACAAAATAAAAAACATAACATGCATTTTGTATGATCCCTCTTATTTTGATAAAATAATTTACATTTGGTGTATGTAAACTTTTGACCTCAACTGTATAAAAAAATTGAGTAAAATTTAAAGGAGAAGTCCACTTCCAGAACAACAATTTACATATAATGTACTCACCCCCTTGTCATCCAAGATGTTCATGTCTTTCTTTCTTCAGTCGTAAAGTAATTATGTTTTTTGAGGAAAACATTTCTGCGTTTTTCTCCATATAATGGACTGGTATGGTGCCCCGAGTTTGAACTTCCAAAATGCAGTTTAAATGTGGCCCAAATGCAGTTGTAAACGAGGGGTCTTATCTAGCAAAACGATTGGTTATTTTCATTAAAGAAATGCCATTTAATTTAATGCCATTTTTAAGCTCAAAACGCTCGTCTTGTCTTGCTCTCCCTGAACTCAAGACAGTTAGGGTATCGTATTTTCCCCCTCAACTTCAAAAATCATTTCAAAATCATCCTACATCACTGCAAAAGTGATCAATAGTAAATTAAAATCAAATCTTATTGCAAGCTTGTGAATCACACCACATGACATTTTACAGTCTAAATGAACCAAAAATAAACAAAATTAGAATCAGAAATTTAAACATGCTCATCATAAATTAAGTGTATTTAAGTAAATGAATGTGTATGCGGTTTAGGTATTTTTGAATAAATGAATAGATGAGCACCACATCATTGATCCTTTTACTGTTTTATTACAGTTCTTAGATTCTTGTAGATTGCAGGTATTTCAGTCTTAAAGTAATGCAGAATCTATGTGTTAGCATACCACCAATTCAGCAGTGTTCCTCCTCTTCAGTTACACTCATTTGTCTGTGTAAATCTCGTCAGTCAAAAGGTCCTTCGGTGCACTTGGGGGCCTGAAAGAAATTAATACAAGTGCCTTTGTATAATGGATTCTAATTTTCTCTGGAACACATCAGGAATATAGGCGGGAATTTCATTCCATTTAAAAGAAATGGGCTTTCGTACAGTAAGAGCAGGGCCTGTTTTTGAACAATGATTTTCCATCAAATTTCTCTTCTTCACCTGATGAAAAGGAACAAGAGCTCTCCTCTTAGCAAAGAGATGCACAAAGATCCACCCAAACCTTTCAAATCCTGCGACCGAGCCCGTGATTATGTGTTATTTTGAAGATTTGTTTGCTACCTAAAGGAGTCTGTGATTAAAAAACGATAAAATCCCAAGAGGTTTCCTTGATTTTAGACCTTTCTCATGTGAAGCTATTGATAACCATCTACAAACAAAGCAGCTAGGGCATTTCAATCAGTAGAGCCATTTTCTACCTGAAGCAGAGGCCTGGGAAGCTTTGAAAAAGGCAATACTAGAAAGAAACAGGAAGAAATATTTTTAAATTGATATAGTCAGCTGTATTTATAGCTACTGACCATAGCCTGCAGCTTATCTTCCACATTTTTATAAAGTCGATCTGAGCTGTGAAATAAGATTTCTGTATACAGGATAAATTCTCTGTATAGACATGTATGTGTTTTGAATCAATCATGTTATGTGGATTTTTTTTATGGAAACCGCACAATGTGCAGTCATAATAATGCAGAAGTTTGAAGGGCAAATGTGATCTTAGAGAGCCCCCTGCAGGTCACAAGATGGTATAGTTGTTTTAAAGTACTACTGTGGTGCCAGATGTCAGGCTGCAGCAGACTTGTCAGTGCCAGATGTTCTGATGTCTGATTCTCCGCCTTTTGCAGTTGTCTGTTATCATCCTCAGGTGTAAAACCGTTTTCAGTCAGCATCCTCTGCAGAAAGTTACACTCAGAGTGTTTTGATTAATCCACTTGTTGGAAATATAATTCAAATGTGTTTTTTTCTCTCTCATCTAGCTCACCACCAGTCTTGAGCAACAGGTCACAGAGTCCAGTCTGTGTGAAAGGAACACCACAGCTGGCCTTAGCACTCAGGGTGAGGAGGATGCAAATCATATTTGTTAACAAATACAAAGTCAGAGGTTTTTCCTTTCTGTAGTGTATATACAGTATGTGGGCTGTTTAATTTGAAAGACTTCCATCCGTTCCACATTAGCATAATGTATCTGAAATGTTTTATGGAATAATAGTTGTCAGGTTGTTTTGCTTCAAGACCTAAATTTTGTGACAGAGATAGATTTTACCCAATGACCCATAGTGTTCTTCAAAAGTTTGCGGTCAGTAGGATGTTTTAATGTCTTTGAAAGAAGCCTCTTATGCTCACCAAGACTGTTTATTTGTGACCCTGAACCAGTCCACAAAACCAGTCATAAATAGCACTGGTATATTTGTCGCAATAGCCAACAGTGCATTGTAAGGGTCAAAATGATCATTTTTTCTTTTATGACAAAAATCATTAGGATATTAAGTAAAGATTTTTTGCAAATTATCGTAATTTTTAGTAACATGCATTGCTAAGAACTTAATTTGGAAAAATTTAAAGGCAATTTTCTAAATATTTTTTGCACCCTCAGATTCCAGATTTTCAAATAGTTGTATCTCAGCCAAATATTGTCCTGTTCTAACAAACCATACATCAGTTATGGAAAGCTTATTTATTCAGATGTATAAATCTCAATTTCAACAATATTTGGCCATTTTCAAGGTTTTCGGCATCTTTTTCGAATCCAGTTAACCAATGGATAATGTACTGTTCCTCATACATTTCTGTGAATTGAATGAATATTGCAAAAAAAACATGTTCATTTAGCAAATGCATAAAGTGCCAATGTCATTATGTTGAACTGACCATCGACCACTGTTATATAATGTTTATATAATAATGCATTTGCTAAATGAACTAAACGAATAAGTTATATAATTTATTCGGCTTTTAGTTGATGTATACAACTCAATTTTCAAAAAATGGATTGGTTTTGTGGTCCAAGGTCACATTTGATTAAAAAACCAACAACAACATAAAAACATCATAATTTGAAAAATATTTTCTATTACTTGCTATTGTAATGTATTTTAAATTGCAATTTATTCCTGTGATGGCAAAGCCGAATTTTCAGCAGCCATTACTCCAATCTTCAGTTTCACATGATCCTTCAGAAATCATTACTGACCCCAAATGTTTTGAACAGTTTATTTTACTAAAGTGGTGACCCAACATAGTACCCAAATGATTCCGCCAAACAAAAAATAAACCAAAATGCCCCTAAAATCAAACATCGCAGTGCATTAATGATATCATGAACTGCACCCAAAAATGAAAATTACCTCATGATTTACCATCATGGGTGTATATCATTCTTTCAGATGAATACAATCGGAGTTATATTAAAAATGTCCTGGCTCTTCCAAGCTTTATAATGGCAATGAATGGCTGTTGACTTTATAAACCGTAATCTCTAGCTTCCACTAACTGTCGTACACGCGCTTACGAGAGAGTGGCATTCCAGTGGATGACGTAGGATGTAAATATAGAGTAAGCTCTGGTGAGAATATGCTAGTCCCCCGAGAACCAAGTTTTGTTTACAGCAAAGGAAAACCAGTCTCCTCTTTGCTTATACCAAAATCCTCCAACATTTTTCTTCACAAATCCTCGTTTTGTACTTCTAATTCATGACTGGTGTTTTAATTTGCTCTCTCCTCTGCGCTTCCATGTTCTTCACTGCTTTCGCCCACATTCTACGTCATCTGCCTGAACGCCACTCTCTCGTGAACCCAAGTACAACAGCTAATGGACGCTTACAGTTTATAAAGTTATAAATATGGATATTTTTCTTACAAAAATGCTTCATTTAATTCAAGAGGCTTTTATTAACCCCTGGAGCTGTGTGGACCACTTTTTATGATGGATGGACTCACTTTATTTTGCTTTAAAATTGTAAGAATATTTCACAACATTACTGTATTTATGATCAAATAAAAGCATATTTGGTGAGCAAAGGAAGCTTCTTTAAAAAACATTAAAATCTGACAGACTGCAAACTTTTGAACAGTACTGTCGTTGTATACATATTCTATACATTACATTTACAGACAAAACGCTCATTTTAAACATTCAACAGCCTTCAGTCACTGACTGTATATAACGATAATACGGTCTCTGTTCCCACAGCCTCTGTTGATAGCGCTTCCCTTATGGTGTCCGAGACTGCAGACATCCCTGATCACAGCTGTTCCTCTGAAGACCTGTGTTCTCTAGAAGTACAAGGCTCTGATTCCTCTCCGTATGGCACTTTGCGCATCGTACCAACTGATGGTAGCTGCACAAGTCTGGATCACAGCGCGCACTCTTCCCTGAGGCGGCAGACCTCTGCTCGATTGGACCACAGCGAGTCCCCTGTCGCGCAGGATTCGAAGCCCCACTCTCCCCAGTTGTCACCCGATGCTGTTAACGTGCCTGAGAAGGAGGAGATTACAGCCGTTAAACCTATGTCTCGCACACAGCACAGAGAACGAACCAATAAGAAGCTTACCCTTCTTTTCCCTCCAAGCACACCATCTCAATGTGCTTCCAACTCAGCAGTGACCTCCACTGCCGCCGCAGCTTCTGCTCTGACCCCCTCAGCTTGCACCTCCCCGTCACCCACTGCTCAGCTGCGGGGAACCCGGCTATGCTTTAGCATCTGGTCCCCATCCTCCTCTTCTTCACAGCCCCATGCTACCTCTGCCCTCAGCAACCCCAGTCAACGTGAACGGCCCCGCACGCTCCGTGCCACCAAAGGGTATCGGAAGCTGGCGAGGATCGTGCGTTCCACTAGTGAACCCATATCCTGTACTTCCATATCTAGAAGTACGTGAATCGTTTTTCTCTCTGTGGGTGTACAGTTTTTTTCAAAGTGTTAAAGGGATAGTTTACCCAAAAAGACCTATGTTCATCTTTGGAACACAAATTAAGATATTTTTGATGAAATCTAAAAGCTTTCTGACCCTGCATAGACAGCAGTGCAGCGATCACATTCAAGGCTCAGAAAGGTAGTAAGGACATCGATAAAATAGTCCATGTGACACCAGTGGTTCAACCGTAATTTCATGAAGCTACAAGAATACTTTTTGTGTGCAAATTAAAAAAAAAAAAAAAAGAATTTATTCAACAATTTCTTCTCTTCTGTAATAGTCTTCCACACGTGTTCACGTGCTGTCTTGTAGGTTTTTTTCTCAGATTTTGTTAAAAATATCTTAATTTGTTTTCGTATAAGGTCGTATTGGCTTGGAACAAACAATGACAGAATTATAGAATTCTGAATTATAGAAATTAATACTTTTATTCAGCAAGGATGTTTTAAATTGATCAAAAGTGATGATAAACACATTTATAATGTTACAGAACATTTCTATATCAGATAAATGCTGTTCTTCTGAACTTTCTATTCATCAAAGAAACCTAAAAAAATCCTACTCAGCTGTGTTCAACATAATAATAAATGTTTTTTCTTTATAAAAAAACAAAAACTTTTATGACTGGATTTAATAAACTGGTCAAAAGTGACAATAAAGACATTTATATTACAAAAGATTTCTATTTCAAATAAATGCTGTTATTTTGAACTTTTCTGAAGTATTTATCAAAGAATCCTGAAAGAAATGTATCACACTTTCCACAAAAATATTAAGCAGCACAACTATTTTCAACATTAATAATAATACGAAATGTTTTTTGAGCACCAAATCTCTATATTTTAAAATTATTTCTGAAAGATCATGCGACACTGAAGAGTTGAGTAATGGCTGCTCAAAAAACGTTGCCAACACAGGAATAAGAGTACTTATTTTAAATGATAATATTTTATAATATTACTGTTTTTGCTGTATTTTTGATCAAAATTTTGAATATCAGTGTATTCCTGACTATATTTGTCCTATATAGACTTTTTGGACCACTTATCCTTTTTACCTCAATTGATTTGTTCTGTCACTGTTTGACATTTTGATTTTTTCCTCAAATGCTGAAACAAAATGCAATACCTAAAACTGGCTGTGACTAAACAAGTACATAAATATTTAATAAGGCAAGTGCTATTCAGTTTATTATCGATTATACTGGCCATTACATTCTTACACTGTATCGTTTCACACTGTACACCTTTTGCAGACTTGACTCCACAAATGTAGGACAGAAGCTTTTTCAGTGGAGGGTACAAGTAATGTTGTTTTATCTGGGATTTTAAAAGACAGTAAATTGCGTTAAGCTCGTTATAAAAACCACATGACCCTGGACCACAAAACCAGTCATATGTAGCACAGGTATATTTGTAGCAATAGCCAACAATACATTGTATGGGTCAAAATTATTGAAAGAAATTATTGATTTTTCTTTTCATTAGGACCAAAAATCATTAGGATATTAAGTAAAGATCATGTTCCATGAAGATGTTTTGTAAATTTTCCTACCATAAATATATAAAAACTTAATTTTTGATTAGTAGTATGTATCGCTAAGAACCACAAATTTAAAGGTGATTTTCTCAGTATTTAGATTTTTTTGCACCCTCAGATCCCAGATTTTCAAATAGTTGTATCTCTGCAAAATATTGTCCTATACTGACAAACCATACTTACATGATGTATAAATCTCAATTCCAACAAAATTGACCCTTATGACTGGTTTTGTGGTCCTGGGTCACATATGTGTAACTTGTTGAGTTTATGCAATCACTGCTTTGTTGTAGGTAGAGGAAAATATATGATAGCAACATATTAAGACATTAATAACCCATGAGCAATCTGGAGAACTGAGCATGTGACTTGACTTGCAGGTGACCGTTGTGCTCCTGCTTCTAACCAACCACCTGAGGACTCCCCACAGACTCCCTGTGATCAAGGTTGCACTGTTTTCTGTTTTCAATGTAACACCGTATTCAAAAGATACAGTTATTCATCTCAAGTAAACTATACACATACTAATGCACTGCTTTTAACAGCATGTATGGAGCTCTCTGACAGCACCCGACACCCCTCTGCTAAACAAGGCAGCCAAGTGGGGAAGAAGCAGAAGGATGGCGGAAAGGTGGACATCCAACTCAAACCTCACATCCCTCACTCAATGTCTACAGAACGGCCGCAGTCTCTCGCAGACCTCAAAACGTACAAAGACACCAAAGTGCTGGTGGCCAAGTTCCTGGAGCACTCAAGCTGCAGTCTACCTCCGGAGGTCCAGCAGGTGGTCAACAGCATTAAATGTGTTATTAAATCTGATGAGAAACACATGGAGGAGGCCATTTTCAGCGCCAGCATTATTGATCAGGTGACTGTGGCATATTTTTGTGTAGAATATCGAGTATGACTACATTTACACAGTTTTGAAATATCTCACCTGAATTACATTGGGGATGTTTGTTTTTCTCATATCCTTCTGCAGTTGATGACACAGTCACAGAAGATCATGGGCAGCCCAAGGAAGCATGCTCACGGAGACCTGCATTTACAGAGCTGCGGAGCTTTGAGTTCCCCGTCTTCATCCTTGCGCCGTCCAGCCAGAGGATCCAGCGAGACAGATGCCCCTGCTGCCCTGGATCACCAGCCTCCACGCCAGCCTCAAAGCCTCATCAGTGTATGCAGAGAAACTACACTTTGACGCTCTGGACTACAAACACCCTTTTCCTCATAACCCTCTAAATATGTGCCAAGGCCAGATCCCAACTCTCATCAGCAGAAAACTGTAGCTCTCGAAAAACAAACAAACAAAAAACAGCAAGTTAACATGAAATTGACGCTCTCTCATGTGTTAAAAAAAAAGATACTAAAAAAAAAAAAAGAGAAAACAATAAAGTAACACCAGAGTGTTTACCTGCAGGGGTATATATTTTTATTTTACTGTCAGAAAAAAGGTCATATTTGTTAAAGTGCTGAATTTGCTACTGTGCTAAATAGGAGAGTGGGTCTATAATGGACCATAGAAGATGACAACATGGATTTACCTCTTCATTAAACTTTTTTTTTTTTTTTAATACACAGCTTCTGCAAACATTATGTGAAATGTTGGACATACTTGGTCATTGTGTGCCACTGCAGGACAGAGACCTTCATGAAGCTGGATTATTCAACTTACCTCAGTGTGTAATTATTTTCTGTGTTGCAAAATAAAAAATGTGTCTGTTTGTATTTTTCGTTATGATTACTATTTTAAGACCCTCAAGTCATCGTTTGGTTGATTGAGTTACATAGGGTTTTGAGTGTTTGTGTGTGCTTAAAATTTTTGCAGTAGGACATAAACAAAGAGCAGGCTTATTTCAGGTTTATCTTGCGGTGCATTGAAAATCCTTGTTTTTGGACTAGGCTCAGTCTGTGTATTTGCTCTGTTCATATTCCTAATGCATTCTAGGGGCCCATGGTAAACCAGACAGGGAGGCTGATTATTTGTTAAGCGAGGTGCCAAATAGAGGTGGCTCTTGTACTTTACAGCCTCAACTAGCTGATATATTCAAACCCCAGGTATTAAATGAATGTATTTATTTTAAATATAAAAAAGACATAATGAGCAACATTCCGAAATAGGTAGGGCTCCCATAAATGCGACGTTTTGGCTAATGGGAATGTTCATTCTAGTGCCACATACCCCACCTTCTCTTATTATTTGGGCGTCCAATTAAAATTGAGCGACAGAGGCAGTTACGCCCACAGCCAATCAGATACGTCGAAAGTGTACGGTTGTATTCACGGATTGGCTGTTGTAGCTGTCAATCACGTTTCTCTGTACACCTTACACGCTGGACGACATTTTTGTTTTTTACCGAGACGTCCAACCTGGCAGTTAGATATACAACAAGATAAGGACACGATTACGAAATATGATCTTTTGCTGACGCGTTTCTTATCTTTGTATATACAAGCACACGGTGTTTGCGCATGCTTTCTGCAGGACCGAGAACAGAGGAGGAAGGCTGGAGTTGAGTTACAGTATAAGCGAACTCTAAAGCTAGCGGTGTGTCTAGTCTATCTTGCATGGAATTGCATTCAGAGGCGCGTTAAACGCATAATTTCCGTTTGTTTATACGGTCTTGTTTTATATCAGGTGCATATTGCTGTGCATGTGCAGAATACTGTAAATCTGGCCTTGGTGGCGGTCTCAGATGTAACGCTAACGGTCTAATAGTCTATTATTGCATTGTTGCTAATGGTAATACATTTGTTTACATGCCTAATTTCGGGTTAGCTTTGTGTGTTGTCATTGTGTGTTTAGAAGACATCGGTATCCTGTTGTTGAACCGAAGCTAACGAACGGCTGTTGCTCCACGCATGCTACTTTAGCGAGGTTATAGCTAACATACAGCCAAACGGTGCATTCAGAAGTGTATTTATCGCAGGAGCATGACGGCAGATCTGCAGAGATGACCGTAACCGAATAAAAATGCGTTATCAAGTGCTGTAGGATCAGGCGGAGAACGGAAACTCATGGCTGTGCGCCGTTAGCTCGCTACAGCTCTCATAGGCCACGTCGCCTGTGTGTGTTGATGTGTTTGATCTACTGACAGTGGCGTTGCATGAATGCAAACAAGGAAAAGCTTGAAGTCGCCAACTGTGCGGAAGGGATACGGGAGGAATCGTCAAAGTAGTTGTGTCACCAACTTCAGGACACTTCAAGGTTGCTGTAAGCCGAATGGGGAAGAACATAAATCTTTCAAGATAGACAACTTTGTACAGCAGTGGCCACATCACTAGTATTTTAACGTACGGCGCTCACACAAAGCCAGAGATCGTAATCTGTGAGCCTCTTCGATTACGCGATGATAGGATTCGGCGCGAATCGACGCGGAGGTCGCCTCCCGTCCTTCATCTTGATCGTGTTATTGGTGATTATCGTCATTCTGTCGTTTAACTACTGGAGCGTGTCCACTAAGCACGGCCGGGTGCTGGACGAGCTGGCCGAGATGCAGACGCAGGTGAAGCGCACGGACGCGGCGCGTTCCCGCCTGGAGAAAAGAAACTCCGAGCTGATGATGCAGGTGGACACGCACCGGAAACAGATCGATCAGAAGGACGGAGACTACAGCGTGCTGGAGAGCAAACTGCAGGCCAGGGATGCGCTGGTCAAAGCCTGCGCCGATGAAAAGGTGGGTGAGAGAAAAGGAACACGAAGGTTTACACATAAAAGACACGTCACTGATGTGCTGTATGATATGAACATGCATAACAGATTTAACTTTTGGCTGTACTTCCACTGTCATGCTTTATATATCCTTGCAAATTGATTGTTTTGCTTAGGTACTTCTGACAGAACTTATTAGGGGGTTTCAAACTTTACAGACTTGAAACCTCCTACCCAGACTCTCAGCCAACACAGAAAAGTATAGAGGCTAGATTTTATAATCACTTAAACTGACAACTTTCACTATCATTATTTAAGAATTTCATTGTCGTATGTACTAGTACAATGAAGTTCTTACTGTTTACTCTTCTCAAGAATGACAGCTAGAAGGGGACCAAACATAACTTACTAGGACAATACAATTTACATAAATATAGAATATACAGTAAAGTATAAAAATATAAATAATAATGGCTTAAAAAAGAAAGTAATGAAAGAAAAATAGAACCTACTGACTAAAACAATTGACAATAAAAATTCTTCACGGTATCATATCACATTATCACATTGTATCATAATGAAATACCCATTTGTGACCTTGGACCACAAAACCAGTCTTAAGTAGCAATAGGAATATTTGTAGCAGTAGCCAAAAATACTTTGTATAGTTCAAAATTTTTCTTTTATGCCAAAAATCATTAGGATATTAAGTAAAGATCATGTTCCATGGAGATAATTTGTAAATTTCCTACTGCAAATATATCAAAACTTAATTTTTGATTAGTAATATGCGTTGCTAAGAACTTCATATGGACAACATTATAGGCGATCTTCTTAATATTTAGATTTTGTACACCCTCAGGTTCTGTATATTCAAATATCAGCCAAATATTGTCCTATCCTAACAAATCATATATCAATGGAAAGCTTATTTATTCAGTTGTATAAATCTCAATTTCAAAAAAATTGATCCCTGTGACTGGTTTCGTGGTCCAGGGTCACGTTTATCGTCCAGGTTAGTAAACTGAACAATATTTGGCCATTTTCAAGGTTTTCGGCATCTTAAAGTGTTGAAAATTCGTTGAGCCAGTGTCATTATGTTGAGCTGACCATCGATCACCGTTATATAATGTTTGCAGAGTTGCACTTTATGCAAATATAAGGGCATTCTATATGTTTATCTTCTCCATGGAAGCTGATTACATACTTTTTTGAAAGAAGTAGGTGGTTTGCTGATATTAACTGTTCTCTTTGTGCCTGTTCTGCTAGTTGTGCCTGCAGATAAGGCAGTTTTTCTATTGTGTGACGTGTTCAGTCAGCAGGTTACGTGACACATGGCAGCACTGACTTTTGCTGAAAGTGAAGCAGGAGTATATACAGGCCTCCCATGTAAATTCTGCCCACAGATTTTTTAAATTGTACAGGGAAATGAATAAAATCTTATATTAATGTAATAATAAGGGTGTTTTTCACCTTTAAGATGTTTTGTTTGTGTAAAGTTGCTTTTTTTGAGTAAAAAATTAGATCCCCCACACCATTAACATCAGTACACTAAAAATGTGAGCTGACAGGATTGCATCCTGTCATGCTGCTCTTTATAGATTCACGCCATGGGCTTCCCTGTGGTTGTGTGACACAGCTGAGAGCTCATGGTCAGGGCCCATCTGTGTGCCCAGGGCTGTGTGAGCCCCCCACGCTCTTTCACGTCTCCAGGTCTTCCTACACTGGCCTCCGTCTCTCTCTTTGTTCTTGATATTATATCAACATAAATGTTGGGATATTGTCATTACTAGGGCTAGAAGGCAATAACAATTCATGCTTGCATATTTTCTTAATAATATTTAAATTGTTTTTTAAAATACATATTCTTCCAAAAAGATATTCATTCCATCTGTAGCACTCCTGTTTCTTCTCCATTATCATTTTCACCCTGTGATTTAGAGTAAATGGATCAATTGTCTTGATTATTGTGTGAAGAAGGTGATGTGGAAGAAGTCAGTGTTGCAGAAGTTCGATTTTGAGACCCATTTCTGCCTAGGTTTTGTCTACCTGAAAAGGAACGGGATGTATGAGCATTGATATTCCATGTGCATTTGGATGTCCTGTACCTTTATAGATTGATGCTGTGCTGCAGCAAATGTTTGGTCATATTGCTCGCTCAGGGCCTTTTACAGATTATTACCCTTTCACATTCATTGCCTATAGCAGTGCTTGTAAAATGTGTTCATGTTTTAGGAGGCACCCTGAAGCTTTGCAACCTTGTACAGTCTGAATTAACTGAAAATGTTGATTTATATCATGTGTCCTGGTGTATTTTGCTATATTTTACCTTTCTTATCCACCTTATTCTTCAATGTGTAAGTAAGCCTATAGCGAGACTCGCGGTTAATTAGCCACTGTAGGGAAATGACGAGAAGAATAACAACATACAGTAAACAGTAAAACTTTGCACCAGTGTGCTCATAAAACCTTTAATTTGCTGCTTATTAACAGTTAGTAAGGTAGTTGCCAAGTTTAGGTATGAGGTCGGATTAAGGGATCTAAAATATGGTCTCGCAGAATAAAGCAAAATATGTTAGTATTGTAAGTACTAATAAACAGCCAATATTCTAGTAATATGCATGCAAATAAGCAAGTAGTTAAAGGATTAGTTCACTTCCAGAACAATAATTTACAGATAATTTACTCACCCCCTTTGTCATCAAGATGTTCAAGTCTTTCTTCAGTTGTAAAGAAATTGTTTTTTGAAGAAAACATTCCAGAAATGTTCTCCATATAGTGGACTTTATACTCACCTCCACTATAGTGGGGACGAGTACATTGTCTATAAATTTTGGTTCTGCAAGTGAACTAATCTTTTAATGTTGAGAATTAGTCCCTAAGTTAAAGTATTACCAATTTTGCGTTCGACAAAAAAGGGGCTGGAAAACACCATCATATCATTAGAAACATACAAAATGTACAAGTGCTTAAATTCAGTAAGTGGATTGTCTTGATAAAGCTACTTAATCTTCAATACATTCAATAACTGTTCATGACAGCGCTTATTTTATACCTTTTCAAGGGGTAATTTATACCTTGTCCGTGTGTCATGGGTTTAGGATCTATTGCTGGGAATGTCACTATTGTCATCCTGTTTCCTGTTCTGTATACCAAAGGTTGAGACCTTATGCACACACAGACACACCTATTCACTTGTATTTTCTCTTCACTTTTACTTTGTAGTCTCTCCAAGCAGAAAGTCAACTATTAGCATTTTTATTCTTCTCAGTGGCAGCGGGTCAGATGACATGTGCAAACTTTGAAATAGCTAGGCCATTGTTGTCGAAGGCAGCAAGTCAAGGGCTCTCCAAATTAATTGAGCACCGGTAAAATGTAATATATTAATTCATAAATTGGTCAATGAAGGAACATGTCTTTTCTCTCTGAACAGTGCCAACCTTATTATAATGATCATCACCTTTGGTTCTTCAGGTTGTTTATGGGGAAACAAAGATCAGCCATATTCTTTTTGAATTATTAATCATTCTAGTAAATGATTTATCATATAGGAATAGAATGAAGCTGTGAAGCATAGGACTCTTTACAAATAATTTATATCTCAGTAATGAAGTTGGTTGTGAAGCTTGTGGGCTACTGGAGCTGACATGCAAATGGTAGCAAAGTTGAACAAACCTATTTTTGAGGTTACAGATATTTCTGTTCTCATACATTTTGTTGTTAGTATGCAAATAGTGTAATTAACTATTGTGGAACCATTTATTTCTAAAATAGTTTTGTTGAATTATTTATTTATGCTCTGTTTATTACCAATACTGCCACAGTGCAATATTTTTCACCTGTGGAGAAAAATAGGATGGTTACAGAAAATGCATAGCCTGATGGATCAAGGCGATATGATGATAAATATTTGTATTGCAATCTGCCATTAGTGGTGTTTGGATGGTATGCTGATCAGTTTGTCAGCATGGTCAAATGTTGACTTTCAAAAGAAGAGTAAATGCAAAGTAAACATTAAATCAGTATTGACCCTGTTTACTTTAATATATGTTCCTGGTGTAATTGTGCACTACCCATCTATGAATGTTAAATGAAATCTCTCCCTCCCAAGTACTTGGCTCCATCAGGTATGTAACAGCCACTTCATATTGACTTGAGTTTTATTTAAGGTCCTATTTGTTATGGATGAAGATCAGTTCTCCAAGTCTACAGATCTGAGTGGTTGTTGCCCTGAGCCAAACATTGTAAAAGTGGAAGTGGTTTGAAGTGATGCAGTGAGCTTCTGTTGCTCTCTCACCTGCTTGATGAGAAGGGTGCTGAGTTCGGCTGTTTTCTCTACAGGGTGACATTGATGCTTTAATTACTGACCCCTCTCCAGTGTGTGATTCCTCCATTAATTTCTACATTAAATCAGGTGACTGATCAGACTAATAGTGGAATCAGCAGAAGGGGTGTGGTACTAGTTAGTGTATGGTTAGGGGTCATTGTAAGGTCTGGCTGTGTTAGCTTCCAGTTAGTAGATACCAGTCCTGCGACTTCCTCTGAGATGAATGGGAATGCAAACAGTTTTCTCCAAATATTATAAACCTCTTTGGCTCCATTGTGTCTGAGAGTAACTGTAAGCCTCTGCTTCCTCTTAGGTGTCGAAAGAGTAATAGATGGAGGCGTAGATTTGGAAAACAAACACAGTGGAAGCTCAATTTAAGTTGGCTCCCTCGCTTTTTTTTTTACAAATTGATATTGATTAGATGAAGCACCCATGTAAAATCTATAGGATGAGCACGCATTGAGCTGACCCTTCAGCAGCGTTAGTGAGTTCTGTATATACATGTACACAGTGCAGTTGACTGCTATTTTGCTGTATTTCCTTCTGCTGTTCTGCCGGTAGCAGTAGCTCAAGGCTTATCGGGCCTTTATAATAGCACATTGCTCAGTCCTTGTGTCCGCTGCCCTTGCAGCTTAATTTGCCTTGCTGACTATCATCTTGTCTTGTGCTTCAAGCCAGGGTTGTGCTCTCAGCAAATTCAAGCTCTGACTATGTCCATGTCCCCCTCAGTGAATTTGTCGTCTTGATCACAGTTCCCTCCGAGCTTCCCCCTCTCAATCCTATTGCAAAATCACAGCCGCCTCTCTTGCAGCAGTAAAGCTCTGAAGATTGAATTCTCTTACTGTGGATCAGTGAAAAGGAATTGGACAACAATACTGTTTGAGTCATAAAAGAGGCAATGCTGTGTGGTGCTGTAGGCAGCTTTACCCAGTTTCTCATGGGCTCAAAATGTCCAGAGGATCAAAAAAAAAAAGTTTATTAGTAAAGAAGGGCCAGACACACAATTGTTCAAAAGTTGTTCAAAAAATCAGTAAGATTTTTAATAATTTTTAAAGAAGTCTCTTATGCTCATCAAAGGTCTTTTCGTTTATATGATCAAAAATACAGAAAATATATTTTAAAATATTATTGCTATTTAAAATATAATAAAATATTGAATAAAATGTATTTCTGTGATGTAAATTACTCCAGTCTTCAGTGTCACACAATCCTTCAAAAATTATTCTAATGTGCTAATTTATTATCATTGTTGAAAGCAGTTGTGCTGCTTAATATTTTTTTGGAAACTGTGATACTTTTTCTTCTTTTTTTCTTTATTCGTTGATAAGAAATTAAAAAGAACAGCATTTATTCAAAACAGAAAACTTTTGTAACAATATAAGTCTTTACTATCACTTTTTTTTTTATCAATCTTTGCTAAATAAATGTATTCATTTCTTTCAAAAAAGAAAGAAAAAATTTACTGACCCCCAACTTTGAACAGTAGTGTATATTGTTACAAAAACATTTTTTTTTTTAAATAAAAGCTGTTCTTGTTAATGTTTTATTCATCAAAATATCCTGAAAAAAGTATCACATGATCCAAAAAAATATATATTAAGCAGCACTGTTTCCAACACTGATAATTAATCAGCATATTAGAATGATTTCTGAAGGATCATGTGACACTTAAGACTAGAGTCTTTGCATCACAGGAATAAATTTTATATATATATATATATATATATATATATCACAATATTACTGGCTTTTTTTCTGTATTTTTAATTAAATAAACACAACCTTGATGAGCAGAAAAGACATTCCAAGCTTTTGAACGGCAGTAACTGTTTTCAGCATTGATAATATTAAAATATAATAACACAATGTAAGACTGGAGTATTGGATGTTAACCATTAAGCTTTGCCATTACAGTATTCAGTTACATTTTAAATATATTAAAATAGAAAATTTTCCTATAAGAAACAGTTAATATTTCACAATTTTACTCATTCTTCTACTCATTCTTCTCTGTAAATATCTTGGTGAGCTTAAGACCTCTTCAAAAAATCTGAAAAAAGTTTTACTGGCCCCAAAAATTTGAAGATAGAAAATTTGTATGTAGTTTAGATTTACAGATTATTCTAGATAAAATCTAAGGGAATAAAATGGTTGTATAAATTGTATAAAACAAATATTATATCAACAATTATTATATATGTGTACCGTTACATTATTTACTGTTTTATGCTATAAAGTAAAATGCTCACAGTTATTGAATTTTTTTGTGGTTTCAGACTAAACCTCATCTGGCATGATTCATCATATATTTTAAAAATATAATGTTTGTATACAATTGCATTCTTGTTTTCACTCTATTTTTTTTTTTTTTTTTCCCCCAGAGTAAGCTGCAAAATGATGTCAGCGCCCAGATGTCAGAGATTCACAGACTAAAAGGTAAGAAGTGCTCACTAGAGGGTGCTATTTCCTTCTATCGCCTCTGTGTCAGTGGAATAGGGTTGTGGTGGTGTATGCAAGTGACGTACACCACTATTTTTGTACGTTTTCTCATACAGTTATGTTGTTTCTTTTTACTCCACACTTGTATAAACAAATCAAGTGTGGCTGATATTTTTGGACTGCTGATCTAATGGGGCATGTAGTGATGTTTATGTAAATGTGTGTGTGTGTGTGTGTACTTGTTTTTGCTACATTGTGGGGACCAAATGTCCCCACAAGGATAGTAAAACCTGAAATTTTTGACATTGTGCGGACCAGCCTGCGGTCCCCATGGGTACAAAATCTTATAAATCATACAGAATGAGATTTTTTGAGAAAGTAAAAATGCAGAAAGTTTTCTGTAAGGGTTAGGTTTAGGGGTAGGGTTAGGGTAAGGGGATAGAAAATACAGTGTGGAGAGTATAAAAAACATTGCGCCTATGGAGAGTCCCCACAAAGATAATAAACCAGACGTGTGTGTGTGTGTGTGTGTGTACACATTTACAGAGCAGGTAAAGGAGCTGAAACAGGAGGTCATCCGACAGGAAGACCAACTGAGGGAAGTGCGGAAAAACAGCACCAATTTGGAAAAGAAGCTAGAATATGAGAGGTGAATGCAAACACTGGTGGACCCACACCCAGAAAAAGGGGTCTTGTTTTCTATGCAGTTCCATTAAGGATTGGTTAAAATTTTGATCAGGTAAATATAAAACTGTGATGTAAAATGTTCATTGTAGCTTACAGTGTGGCCGACAAATAACTGAGCTGAAGGCAGAATATGAAGAGAGCAAGAAAAGAATAGAAGAAGAGGCAGCGAAACTCAGACAGGTTGGATATATATATAACAGTTTAAACTGTCTCCAATAACACTGTATTTGATAAAAACAAAAAACTTCCTCACTGCAGAGTTTATTGGAAAATCGTAAAGTGGACCCAGTGGGTCGACAGGTGGAGGCGGATCTTGATCAATCCATCAAAAGAAAAGAGGGGGATGCTGCAGAGCGCCACACAGTGGCTGCACGGCGAAATGACGGCGCAGTTCTTAAAGGTAATGGAAAAAACCTCACTGAGCACATGCATCAACATTGTGGTTGAAAACAAAATTCATTCTCTTGCTTTTTTTCCTATCACATACACTAAAGATGATCTGGGTAAACCTGGTAGCGATGCTGGCATGCCTGGCATTGAGGACAGTGAAGTAGGCAAGATAGAAGATGCACAGTTCGGTGAGTATCACAAAGTAAATAACTAGAAGATTTAAATGAACTACTGAGTAGTCAGTGGACAGAATAAACTTTGAAGCATGCTGAAAATACAAATTACTTCATTCAGATTCACATTTCTTGTTTCTCCAGCCCTAAAGAAGCCAGCCATCACGCCGCAGAAGCACATGGAGCCCGCGGAAGCTGCGGCATTGCTGAAGGAGGAGAGGGCAGGGTTCGGAGCTGGAGCTGGAGCTGGTGCCAGACCAGGGGATGATTTGGCCCGCGGGCAACCGTTGGACCGACCAGACATGCCCCGTGATGAAAACCTGCATTTGGAGAACAACAACATACCTTTGCAGCAGCAGGTCCCAAATCCGGTGGCAGACAAACCCATGCTGTTTGACAAAGATAGTAAGGCAGGCATAAAGGCAGATGAGTTTGGGGAGCAGCGCAGACAGCTGGGAGGTAAGAGGTCATGTTTTATCTTTGCTTATATTGCATATACTAACACTTTTCAATTGTTGGTTGTCTTAGAAATGTAACGCAAGGTCCAAATAAACACTGACACGCATAGTTACTATGCAGGCAGTAAAGAATACTATTATTGCATGGCACACAAGGCAAATCTGTATTAAAATGACTTCATCTTTTGGTAAATGTATTTTTATTAATACTTTATTACTATAGGTGCACATTTTTTTACTTAATTTTTTTTACATTTCTGGATGATATTACCAAAAGCTTTAAAAAAAAAAAAACTTTTTTTGTATGGCTTCTGATTACATGTCGTAGAGCTTAGTTGTTTTAATATATGTCTCTTTTTTCGTTGCTGGGAAGATGATGTCCTGTTTTCATGTCTCTTGTGGTCTACATGACCCTGTCATTAATTGAAGTTTACATTTTTACTTTTACTGTTGTTTTTACATTGGAATAATGGACATTGGAATAATGGAGACATTACATAAAGTACACATCACTTTACTTACAGAAATGTACATTTTTAATATCCAGTATTGTTCTGTGCTTGTTTCATTAGCTGAGGATTTAAAGGCAGAGGGAGTTGGACTTCCTCTTCCTCCTAACCCGGCTCATGTCCTTCCCAAACCCGTTGACCCGCACAACAACAGAGATCCTGCAGTTGCTGACCTTCCACGTCACCGTCAGAGTGAGTATTACATTGTTCAAGGGTGGGGATAGGTGCAGTTTCTGAAAATGGCAAGACAAAGCTTCAGCTATCTACTTGCTAAGATGTGACATGTCAAGTACTGTTTCTGGGTCCAAGCATCTCAAGAGCCATTTTTGAGCACCATTCATTTATAGCACAACAATTTTCCTCTTGTGTTTTTTTTTTTTTTTTTTTTTTTGTTCCCCTCATTACAATGTACACTATAGTCTCTGGGCTCACTGTGTCCCAGACTCACTGTCTGGCCAATTGAGATTTTGGTATGGAGATAAAGATTAAAATCAGGATTTTTGGTTGTACTATAGAACATTGTGAGTATATATTAGCACTGTTTGTCTGATCGAGTGTTTGGACCCTGAAACTGTGACACTTGACTTCAGACTTACTGATAATTTACTCAGCCCCATGTCTATCTTTCTTCAGTTGAAAAGAAATTAAGGTTTTTGAGGAAAACATTCCAGGATTTTTCTCCATATAGTGGGCTTCAGTGGGAACCTACAGGTTGATGGTCCAAATTGCAGTTTCAAAGGGCTCTACATGATCCCAGTTGAGGAATAAGAGTCTTACCTAGCAGAACTATCGGTTCATTTCCTAAAAAAATTAAAAACGTATATACTTCTTAACCACAAATGCTCATCTTGCATTAGCTCTTCAATGCGTGTCCACAACTTCACGCATTACGTAATCATGTTGGAAAGGTCACGCAGGTCTCCTTCAACTTCAAAATCATCTAACATCGTTGTTTTACCTTTTTTTGTAAAGGCTGTTTGACTTTCTTTGCACGTTCGCTTTAACACTGGGTCAGTACTTCCAGCTATGTCACGTGTGATCTTTCCAATGCGTGAAGTCGAGCCAGTGCACGACGAGCATTTGTGGTTTAAAAAAAGTATATAAAGCTTCATATTTTTAAAAAAAAATGACAGATCATTTTGTTAGACAAGACCCTTATTTCTTGCCTGGGATCGTGTAGAGTCCTTTGAAGCTGCATTGAAACTGCAATTTGAACCTTCAACCTGTTAGCCACCATTGAAGTCCACTGTATGCAGAAAAAAAAAACTGGAATTTTTCCTCAGAATCCTTCATTTCTTTTTGACTAAAGAAAAAAAGACATTAATATCTTTATATATATTATAACATATTATTAACATCACATTAACATGTGGGTGAGTAAATTATCAGGATTTTTTTATTCTGGAAATGAACTAATCCTTTTAACAACTGGATACTGATATTTCCAGGTCCTCTTCTGTATCGGTGGTCGGCAGTTTCTGATGGTTACCTTAATGTATTTAGGCTCTCCCATTTTAAAAGAATAGTTCATGCTGTACATAAATTGTCATTCAAAACCTGATTTTATGCTAAAATGTTTAGCAAAATGTCGGAGCTGCTGTAAGAAGTGGATGGTCATTCACATTGTCAAGTTTTAATGTTCTACTTCAAAAAATAACTGTGGTTTAAAAAAGACCAAGGCTGAGTAAATGATTTGCATTTTTGGGTGAACTATTCCTTTAAGACTCTCTGTGGGGTTTGATGCAACAGAAGCTGGCACCATTCAAGCCAGTTCACAGCCTTTAAATCAGTTCCTTTGAGGTAGCAGATGAGTGTGTGTATGTTAAGCTCAGGCAGAGCATATGTGTGTGAAATACAGATTGTAAAGCTGTATGTTCGATTGGGTTCTCTGCTGATTACTGCGCTGCCTGACTTTGCTCCATCTGCTAAACTCCTCCACACCACCATGTATCCCGTCCCACCCAGCCCTCCTTTCTTCTGTGTGAGCTCCTCTACCACCAGCTCCATTCCTCAGTTGTCCTCAGTTGATTTTATTTTCTTCGGGCCTAAAATGATGGCATATACCGTTACCTTCCATGTAGTCTCATTGTCTTTTCTTGGCTCTTTATTCTTTTGAATATGCTTCTGATCTGTTTGCCTTTCTGTGCTTTCTTTTACTATTCCCTTAATGTCCTTCTTTCCCTGCCTTTTACCACTTTCAAATTTTGCTCGTTCTTTTCTTTCTCTCTTCTTTCTGTCTCTTTCCTGATGGGGCCCTTCTCTGCCTCTGCAGGCCGTTTCTTTGATGAAAACGAGTCCCCTGTAGATCCGCAACACGGCAATAAGCTGGCGGACTATAACGGGGATGATGGCAACGTGGGTGAGTATGAGGCGGACAAGCAGGCCGAGCTGGCCTACAATGAGGAAGAGGATGGTGATGGTGGGGAGGAAGACGTCCAAGGTGAGCCAGGGGGAGTGCAACCGCTTTGCTGTTCTGTCTCTTCTCCCCCTCCCTTGTGCTGTTGCTGTGCTGCTAAATTAAGCTGCTGGTTCAGTCATCATGGGCTCACAGCATACTGAAGTACCGTCAGCTCATTTGGCCTAATGCTTGAAAGGCTTGTGGAAGGGGTCAATCGAGAAGGAAGCCCTCACCTCAGTGTGCTGAGAGCATGTGTGAATGAGAGAGAAAGTCATGAGTGTGAGATCCTTAACCTGTCTGGACCATGTGGTTATGAGACTGAACCTTCTCTCCCAGCATGCCTCATTCCACTCATTGTCTTTACTAATCAGCGTGGCTTGTGTGTAGAGTTATTGTGTTTTCAGTGCATGTGAAAGCTGTAACACTTGTGTTGAATACTTTTTACTAGGGTTTTGATGTTTTAAATGAGTTATTTTGAAGTCACTGTTGTTTAGCTGTGTAGATTGGGCCATCTTATTGCACCTTGACAGTTTTTCACTGTTATCACTTAACATTTGTGACAATTGCAAATGTCTCTTAGGCCATGTGCATAATGCAAAATCTAGGGAGTAACAAACACATGTAAGTGCAAGAATGAATCCTGTAGATTTTTTTCCCCTTGTGTTTACACCATGGTTGATATTAGGACTGCACGATATTTCCAGATATCCAGTATATTTGCAAACAATTTAGTAATGTAAAGTTCAGTGGCGGTATCTAATTTTTTTTATTAATATTAAGATGACATTCCAAGATTATACATTATATTATGTAATACAGTAAAACACTGCTTTTCACTTTCAGAAGTTGTTGTGTAACGTAATATTTTCATTTTTAAAATGTATTTAAATGTTACATTGATTTTACACAGATTTTAGAGCAGAATTGCGCTTTTGCATGAAGTTAGCACATATTTTTCTTCAATATCATGCAGCCCTATGATAACCATAGAAACATTTTGGCAGCTGTAAACAAAACAGTGTAGAAGGTGACAGTTTTGCTTAAAACTGAAACCAAATAGAGATGCATTACCATTAGAAATTTGTCAGTAAACTAAAAGTTCAAGCAGTGACAACCACATTTATATAAAATACACATAATGTGTATGAAACTACTCTCTCTTCTGGACGAGTAGCTCTTGTGTTCTGTATACACACAGAATTATAATTCACAGGATTCATACTCACACACTTAAATGTGGTTGTCACTCCCAAAACTTTGCAGTGTGTATGTGGCCTTAGTAGCTTTTACTATTATTAGTTTGAATGTTTCTTTACCCATGAAAGCCATTGTTGTGATTCTAATCGCTGAATTGTAATTATCCCTGCTCTTGTATCTTTCAGACGACGAAGACCGGGAGGCTCCAGGTGAAAGGGCTGTGGATTACGGAAAGCGACATCAAGCCATTGACGTCCTGTAGTTCAATCTTCTTAAAATCCTTTACATTGAACTTTGGATGTTTCTGACAATGAAGTAGCCAAGCCAGGAAAAGGGACTTTGGATTTCAGCTGCGATTTTTGGTATCATGATAGGAGACATTCAGACTATTCAAACGATTTCAGTGTCTTCAGAGAGGAATGAATTTCAACAGTTACGGCTGTGAAATCAGTGACTGCGGATGAGAGTTTTATTCAACTTAAATACGACAGTGATTTCATGATCTGCTGCAAATGTTTGCTTGCACATGCCCTGATTTGAGAGTATTGTTTTCATGTTTTTTTGTTGTTGTTGTTTTTTTTGCCCCCATCTGTAGCACAGGTCTATCAGAATCGGGATTGGGAACTATTATATTGTACAAACGTTTAGTTTTTTTTGCAGGGGGGGGGGATAAGAAAATACCTTCTCCAGGGACTGGAGGACACTACTGTGAATAGATAATACGGAAGTAATATTTCTCTGTTAGATTCACAAAGTGGAACATATTGATACTACTGGTGAAAAGGACCTCTTACAACACCCACACCAGTTTTTTTTTTTCTTTTCTTTTTTTTTTAAAGAACTGCTGAAAAGCATAAACTCCCTTTATCTTTTTTTGAAAACTGTTCAACTGAATTGAAGTGTAAACTATGGGAAGATGCAATTAAGTTGCTGTTCAACTTTTTAACCTCTCTCTGGTACATAATGACACCAATTGGCCAGTCATTTGTTTTTTTTTGTTTTTTTAACTACTCTGTTTCTAATTCTGAAGGAGCACTCAGAAGTGCACATGGAGTCTTGTAAGGACATTGTTGCATGCGAAAGGCAGCCTTTGTAAATCAGCCTGTAGATCATCAAGAAAATGGAAAAAAGCAATACTCGGTGCCACAGACTAAACTCATCACAGCTGTTGGCCTGCTTCCTTTCTTACTGGTAGCTCTAGATGTACAGTACATACAAGGAGGAATCTGTGTGACAAGGAATGCTGTAAAATTGCTAAACTCTCAAATGGAAATAATGATCATAGACCTAACTGTTTGTGTTTGTTTCATAATCAAGCAAAATTTGGTAGGGTTGGCATACTGAATGTACTCTAATAGCTTGTGATTGTTTTTGAGATCTGTCACATGGGTGTTTGGGCTCTCTTAAACAGCTGTGCAGTGCAATCCAAGAATAACAATTAACAAAATGCTCTATATTTCAAATAAACTGGTCCTGTTTTGGGAAAAAGTACAAATCCTATCACTGTGACTGAAGTATAGGAAGTAGTAGCATCAAGAAGAACACCCAGAAATCGTCATTAATTTGTCCCAGGCTGCTTTACAAACATAAATGATTACATTACGGTAACAATAAAAGATTTTTCTGTATACAGTTTTACTGTCTGTTTACATTAAGGACGTGTAACTTGTACCTACATTCACCACATTTCAAAATATTTGTTCTAAGAAGAAATAGTTCTATGTATCTAGATGGAACGCTTTCGTATCATGTGATGGCATCTGAAATAGAATGGAACTGGAATTCGTTTCATTCAGGAATATACAGACATTCTGCCGAAGTGCTTCGTAACGGTATTGCCATGACAACCAGAACGTGCCTTTCCTTCTAGTCTCATACACCCCGCGCTCTCATTCTATTTTTACTGGCTGCTTGTTGATGTGCTATGCATAAGTACATTTGATGCTTATGCTAGCACACATTTAGTAGTTAGTCTGCTATCCTAATACGCTAATTAATCACAGCCACATACCTTTCAGAAAAATAAAAAGGCATTACAATGCTACTGACATCTTTGTTAGTTTACCTGACGGGCCACCTGGTAAATGCCGACACTAGCTTCGTTTTGACACGGAATTACTCTCCGCTCTGCGTTTTGGCTAAAGCACATTGTATGTGTGATTCTCGCTGCTGTGGTGTGTTTTAAATAGATACTGTAAGCTAAACTTGTCGCACTGCGAAGCTTCAATATTGTTTTGATACTCGGAACAACAGAAAGGGGGTGTGGGACGCGCGCCGCAGGACGCATGCTCGCTCTTCTCTTCATCCGGGTACCTGCCGTTGACTGTGTGGGTACGGAGGCGGGAAATGGCGTCCAGAGGTGCGGGGAGGACAGAGGTGAACCTCGTCTGAAGAGGCACGAGAATAACAGCAAGTGTCAGCAGCCCTGAAATCGACCGTTATCCTGCGACTCGATCCCCGGAGATTCGTCCAGTAAGTTACTACCCAGTCTGTATTGCTTCTGGCGATAGGGTCCCCCTAAAACAGCCCCGTCCGTTCGCTCCGGTCGGAAATGTTTCGCTGTGGTTCGGCTTGCTCTTGTAGCACCTATATGCTCAGACAGGCAGCTGCCGTCTTCGCGAGTCGTTCCCGCGCTTTCTCTGTCATTAGAATGCAGCCGGTTGTTTTGAGTGGCACAGGAGGCTTCTTCTAGTAATAGCGGGTCACCAGAGACAGGTTTCCTACGGAGAGAATGCTTGTATGTGTCCTACATTGAAGATAGACATGCACAGATGTGTCAAGAGCGTTTGCTGCATGTAAAAATACATCTTACGTTTTAGGCTCTGGAGTCATGCAATCGTTGTGTAAACAGTTATTCTTAATGTGTGGCTAAACAGGGAAATCGTGAGAAAGTTGCTCGTCTTCCGTACAGAATCTCTTTAGCGTGTGTTTCCCGCCCACCACGACACTGTTCAGGTTTCCAGCGGCTGAACTTAATAATTTCTGAAGTGTTTGATGAGGTTGATCAGTTATGGCGTGCGGTGTGGCAGCACCTAATGTCTTTTCTTTCTTTTCTTCCTTTTCTGTAAGGACTGACTGTGGTTATTTGACTGTAAGGCTTTGGTCTCAACCATTGTCATTCCATTGTCATGTCAATATTTGAAGGGGCCCTACAGAGGCAGGGATTTTTTTTTTTTTTTTTTTGGGGGTCATGTTGTAATAATGCTAAAATTACAACAAATTGCCTGTTTACAAACTTTTTAATTTTGGGAAACTACCACTGTCAAGATAATAAAATAACTAGACATTAGAAATCGCAATATTTTAATGTGTTCTTCCTTTTTTGTGGGGGGTTAAAAACAAAATATAATTAATAATAAAACGATAGTTAAAATATAAAATAACTTGCAGTTTGTATTCTTAAATTAAATAAAAAGTATATATTAGACTAATAGTACACCAAATATGTGACCCTGGACCACACAACCAGTCATAAGTAGCATGGGTATGTTTGTAGCGATAGCCAACAATACATTGTATGGGTCACAATTACGATATTAAATAAAAATCAAGTTCCATGTAGATGTTTTGTAAATGTTTTTTTGTAAATATATCACATCCTAATTTTTTAAATTGTAATATTCATTGCTAAGAACTTCATTTGGGCAACTTTAAATGCGATTTTTCTCAGTATTTAGGTTTTGTTTTGTTTTGTTTTGTTTTTTGCACCCTCAGATTCCAGATTTTCAAATGTTTATATTTAAGCTTATTTATTCAGCTTTCAGATGATGTATAAATATCAATTTCAAAAAACCTTGACCCTTATGACTGGTTTTGTGGTCCAGGGTCACATATTAGATAATAAACTCAAGCTGAAAACTAGAAATGTTGTCTTGGCAAATAAACAATAAATATATATTTCAATTATATTTTAAAACAAACTAAGGAAATGACAAAAATACATAAATAACTTTTCTTTTATATTTACTATATTAGTGCATAAATAAACTAATATAGAACAAAACTTTAAACATTCTTTTAATTTAACATACTTTTTTAAAAATAAATAGATAAATAATAGTTTGCCAAGGTTGCACCCTGCCATGAAAGAATTGTGAGCGCTTGGTATGTGTTACATTCGTGGTTGCAGCTTTTAATTTTTTGTTCTTAAAATGTAACTATGAAGTTTAGAAACTCTATAAATCAAACCTTTTGCTCTTCAGATTCACTGGTCAGAAAGAGTTCACTCTTTATAAAGTTCACAGTGTAGTGTTATTGTAAACTAAAACTGTGTAAGTTATTTTAATTAATTAAAATATGCTTACGAAATATGAATATGAGAAAATTAGTACTAAGTACTAAAATTGAAACTGAAAGCAATAAGCATTTCAAGTATATTTTAAAACAAACCAATGAAATGACAAATTACATAAAGCTAATAAAATGAAACTGAAAATGATATTTTGAAAGAAGTCATTTCATAAGTACTATCTGTAATAGTGCATAAATGAAAACAAAATCTATTCAAACATTCTTTTAATTTCACATACATTTTGTTGGCCCGTTGAAAGTTTACTGATGCCTGCTAGTGGACCCAAGTTCCCCAGTCAAGAAGAGAACCACTGTTCATTTGTCTTAGCTGTCAGGCTATAATGGGAGAGGTTACCAACATTGTCTGTGAGGACGTTTTGTGGTGTTCTTTGACATGTCATGCTAATTCATTACATAACATATTCATGTTCAGCAGATACACTTTTAGGTTTATAATGTAGTGTAAAGTGTAAAGGTCTAGATTTCGCAGAGCGATAATAGTCATTTTAATATATGTAAGAGCCAAACTGAGCAGACAAAAAGAACCCCTCAGGGATCGGTTCTTGGAAACGTGTCAGCAGCCTTGGATTTGCTGCTGGTCTGTCAGGGCATGTCTTTGTTTCAAACCAACTTTGTGTTTATTTTCTTCATTAATTAATTAATTTATGTATTTTTTTGCTGTCAGAACATGTTGACTTTCAGAAACCTGCTGTGATTGAAGAGGTCAGAGGGGTCACATGGTTGTAATGGTTGCGGTTATCAATTTTGATGTATTAAAAATATGCATTTTATTTCCTGTCATTTAGGGTGTTTAATGTCTGCTGATGTTAGTTAAACCAGAAATGTATTGAGCTTTATTGAATCTTACTGTGTTGTTGAAGACTGTTGAATGTCACCGTGCCTCTGTTCTTCTAGAAGAAAGGCTTCGGCTGCTCAGTGTTTTGAGGTAGCTGTCTTGGCATGATGTCTGTTCGAGGCAGTGGATGAGTCACCATTTGTGGTGGTTAAGGAAAAAGCTGAGATGGATTACCATCTGTATCGTTTCTCTCTCTACTTTTCACCATTCCTCTCCTCTCCTGTCTCTTACACGCTTCCATGCTTGCAGTACGTCTCATCATCCTTGCTGCGTCTCTGTGCAGCCGTCACAGGAGGAGCTTTGCTTTCCTCTCCTTAAATGTATAACACTCATTTTCTGTAGGCAGTTAGTTCTTATCATGTTCAGTGCAATTTGGATTCTCTGTATATTTGTGTGTCAGTGTATCCTGCATGTAATTACAAAGGCATCTGGGAAGATGTAGGAAATCAACTCCAATGTACTTCATGTTGTTACATCTACACAGCTTTCCAGGCTCCTTGGAAATCCATTGATAGCTTGGAAAAAGTTTTTCTTTTGCTTAATATGCATCTTTTCTCTAAATCATTGTAGATTTGTTCATAGCTAGTATTGGGACGGTACAGTCAGAGATGGCGTAACTCCTGACGGGTCACAAATGCTGGAGCACATTTGTGGTCAGTTGTTACATAAGCGCACCGTGAGGAGGTGGGACACACGACCAAGCGCTATAGTTAATTTGAGGATTATTTTTCCCCCCCTTGATGTACAGGTTGCCTTAAAAGAAGAGAGGGACACTTCCTCCACATCAGGAAAGCATTAGCTGTTTTTTCCCCCGTCCTTTTTTTTTCATTTCTTTCTTCTTTTTTTGTGTCTTGCAAGAAACTGCTGCTTGCTATTGATCTGTGATATCCTCACCTTTCTTTCTCTTTGTTAGTGCATTGTTTAACAACACAAAAATAACACAGAAAAGGACAATTACATTTTACCCAAGTTTTGCCAAAGCAGGTCTTAAAGAAATATTTCACCCAAAAATGAAAATTCATGATACCCACCCTTGTGTTGTTTCACACCTGTTCCTGAGACTTTCTTTTTCTGTTTCTTTTTTAATGTCCATGCAATGAACGTCAACAGGGTCCAGTGTTGTTTTGGACCCCACTGACTTTCATTGTATGCACAAAATCGGAAGAAAGGAGGTCCATCCAAAAGCGAGTCCATTCAGAATTCTTCTGTATTTGGGAAATAATAGTGCACTTGTAGTTGAGAGTGCTTTGCTGTGGAGGTGCTTCAACTGAATGATGAACCGAGTTGAAGGATACGTTGTCTTGAATACATCCAGATGTCTGTGGCTAGAGCTCTTGGCTGAAGTGTTGCGCTTTTAGAAACCGAGCTAAGCACCATAACTCATTCAAAACCATTAAAAGTGTGATTCATTTACCTGCGTGTGAGAACCAGTGAGCGTAGTTGAACTTTTCAAGGTTGTTGCTAAATGGAGTGATTTCCTCTTTTCTCTGTGCAGCTTTGTGGTCTTTTCTGTATTTTGTGTATGAGCTTCTCAATCTTGTCTTCTTTCTCTCCTCAGTCTTACATGTGACTCTTAACAAAATGAGGCTGAGAATGCGCAAGGCTTCTCAGCAGCCGAACCTCGCCCGCAGGCCCTGCCCGGCCCGAACCAAGCGGAAGCACTCAGAGATGGAGGAGTGTTCGGGTGATAGCAAGGGCCTTCTGTCCAGCATCAAGAAGTTCATCCATGGAAGTTCCATAAAGGTGAGCCTCTAGCAGCCTGTGTCTGTATTTTATCACAAGCTCATTGAGCGTGACAGATCCGGACCATTGCACCTCTTTTCTTGGTTTTGATTATCGCAGCCCAGAATGTTCTAGAATAGAATGCAAGCAAGACCTGGTGTCATATTCCCCCAGAAATGCATGGTGGAATGCCGCTGCTTGTCTGAGGAGCTCAGTCCTGTTCTAATTTTAGCTGTGGTTCCACAGCGCTCACATAATGACAGTAGGTAGGGTAGGCTTTAACAGGCATGCAGTCTGCAGCGAGAGAATCAGGGCTTCACATATTGTGTCCAGTTAAGGTATTTGGTTCTCTTGTTTGGGTTCTAGATCACCTCAGTTTGACTTAGGGCAGTGGATATCAACCTTTTTGACACTAAACGCAGAAATACACTCTTGGCCAAATTTTTGCCTCAGATTGATAGTTGATGTTAGTTGCCAAAAGTCAGAGCCAGTCTGCAGATTTGAGTTGACAGGTTTCATTGAAAATGTGGTATGTGATGGTCAAAGAACATTTTTAAGCTTCAGACTATGATTTTGAGTTCATTTTAGAACACATTGTTTTCATTTGTCACAAATCTCCTAGGATGATTGCTGATCTTCAGTTGTTTAGTGTATTATGACCATTTTTTTTTCTTCTCTGTAACTGTTTACAAAGTTGGCAAGTATGTGATGCCTAATGTTTTAAAATTTGTTCAGATTTTAAAAGTCATGTAGCATATTCCAGCCCTAAGGCCCCCAGTTGTTCACAAAAATAGAACATAAACATTTATTTACTTTTTATTAGAGTGATTACATGACTTTTCATGGTCTAGAAATCACTTTTTCTAAATGTTTTGTTTTGTAGTTGTTTTGGTTTATTTTAACCGTTCTTTTGTCTTATTTTAAAATATTACGTTTCAACCTGGTTCTCAACCTTTTTGACTCAAAGGCCCCCCCTACGGTCCCACACAGTATTCTAATGCTTCTGTATATTTCTGTGATAATTATTAAAACATTGCTTGTTTTTTTTATGCACAGAAATTGGGAATGTTGAGGGGTGTAATGATAAATCAATTCATGGATCAAATTAGGGATTTTTTTTTTTCACCTCGAATGCATTGTTATTCTCTCTGGAATCAATTCTGAGCTTAGTTTTTACCCTCTAGGTTAGTGTTTAACCGGACACTCAAATGCTCGCCAAGAAGAACGCTTGTGCGTTCAACTGAGAAACTTAAGTGGTTAATTAAATGTACTTGCACCTTGGCTTTTATGATAATGATAATGATAATTTTAAGTTCAAGTGATGTGTGTATAAGGAACTGAAAGCAAGCAGAGTACGGCTGTTTAAAACTAAGCTCAGAATTGATTCAAGAGAGAATTGCGATGTATTCGAAAAATCGCAGAATTGATCCACAAAATTATTTTATTGTTACATCCCTGGTGCTAATGCGTTATATTACATTATTTAAACTAGTCATGATTCCAGAAGTTTCAAAAACTGTATATTCTTCAATACAAACAAAAGTTATTAAGGGGGGATTTTGTGTTTGTTTCTTTGTTTTAATATACGTGTAATTTAGGTGGAGCAGGACAACCCAGCAAAGAGGAATCGTCTGAGCTGCGAGCTGATCACCTCCACCCCACAGAGGAAAAATGACCTGCAGAGGAAAAGCATCTATAGGGCTCGCAGAAGAAGCTTTGTCAATGGAGGTGAGTCCCTTGTGTGCTCTAGTATAACAATGAAAACTGATACTGTAGTCGGCACTGGAGCTGTTGTTATACCAAAATATCATTAGTATTATTACCAGTGAAATGTCATGATTTGACATTACCATTACAACAGCAAAAACTAATATGCCAATGAACACACAGTTCTTTATTAATATAAATAAATACTAACAAATGAAATCAAAACAGTGGCATGTAGACTTTAAGTAACAAAGATTTTCAAATGATTAAAATATTCAGGCATTAAAGAAACAAATTGCTACAGTAGTAATCAAATAAAAAAATAACTAGAAGATCAAAAGTACAAATGAAGTCTATGGTTTCAGTATCAAGCATTCAGTTGAAGGAGGGTGATAACTATAGAGTAAAAAACCCATATGGAGTTGGGGACTTAAAGGAGTTCACTTACAGAACAAAAATTTACAAATAATGTACTCGCCCCTTTGTCATCCAAGATGTTCATGTCTTTCTTTCTTCAGTTGTAAAGAAATTGTTTTTTGAGGCAAACATTTGAGGATTTTTCTCCGTATGGTGGACTTCAATAGTGCCTGTGAGTTTGAACTTCCAAAATGCAGTTTAAATGGAGCTCAGAAGGGCTCTAAAGAAGATAAGAAGGGTCTTATCTAGCAATCGGTTATTTTCTAAAAAACAAAAAAACAAACAAAAAAAAAAAAACCCACACAATTTTGTCTTCTCTAGCTCTGTGCGAACTCCGTTCGTTCCGGTTCAATACAGTTAGGGTATGTCGAAAAACTCCCATCACATTTTCTCCTCCAACTTCAAAATCATCCTGCATCGCTGCAGAAGTACCGACCCAGTGTTTACAAAGTGAACGTGCAAGGAGGGTCAAACACCCTTTACAAAAAAAGGTAAAATGGCGATGTAGGCGATTTTTAAGTTGGAGGAGAAAATGCGATGGGAGTTTTCTGACATTCCCTAACTGTCATGAACCAGAATGCACAGAGTATACGCAGAGCTAGACAAGACCAGCATTTGAGATTAAAAAGTATATAAATTGTCAATTCAAGAAAATAACTGATCATTTCAGTAGATAAGACCCTTCTTCCTCGGCTGGAATCTTTCAGAGCCCTTTGAAGCTGCATTTTAACTACATTTTGGAAGTGCAAACTCATGGGCACCATTGAAGTTCACTATATGGAGATTTGGATTTTTTTCCTCAAAAAACATAGTTTCTTTACGACTGAAGAAAGAAAGACATGAACAGCTTGGATGACAAGGTGGTGAGTAAATTATCTGTACATTTTTGTTCTGAAAGTAAACTTCTTTTTTAAATGGTCTCTTCTTTGTCCTATAGAAACCACAAACCATGACACGAGTAAGCCTGTCAAGCCTAACGGGAAGTTGGAGGACTCTGAGGAGGTTGTGAGCAGTCCACCCCGCACCACTCTGCTGGGAACCATCTTCTCTCCTGTCTTCAATTTTTTCTCACCAGCAAATAAAAATGGTGAGATGAAAAACATTGCTCAATAGTGTTATCGCTTGGAAATAGGGCATAGCAAAGTTGGATTCCTGATAACAGTTTATTTGGATGAGTGTAAAAAAACTTCACGGTTGAACCTTTATTCAGATTAATGCATCACCTAAGCTGACATGTTTTTTCTTTCCTTCTTTCACTATCATCTCATCTTGTCACGTCAGCCTCGGATTCCCCAGGCCAGGCAGTGGAGGCAGAAGAGATTGTGAAGCAGCTAGAAATGGAGCAAGTAGAAGAGATGCCCACCAGTACTGCCACATCTAAAGAGCCCCTAAGTGTCCCTCTCTATACCAGTGCCATGCCCTCGGCCTTCAGACCTCCAGCCTCCACTCACACACCTGCAGAGGAGAGTGAAACCCCACCCCACTCTGACCTGCCTCCTCTTACAGGTGTGAAAGACATGACATTGCTTCACATAAGCCCAAAATTGAAACAGAAATAACCGTTTTTAACATTTATTTATAAGAAATGTTTCTGGAGCACCAAATCAGCATATTAGAATGATTTTTAGACTTTTTTTTATTTTAGACTAGAATAATTGTAATCACAGGAATACATTTAAATTGTATCTAAATAGTAAGCATGGTGAGCAGAAGAGGCTTGTTTCAAATATTTATAACAATCATACGACCCCAAACTTTTGGACGGTAAGGTGAATATACTGACGCAGTTTCCTTTTTTGTTTCAGCTCCTGGCTCTCCTGCAACGGGGGGGTATGTGGATGCCTCCATCACTGTCCCAGCTGAAGGATCATATGAAGAGGAGTGGGAAGTGTTTGACCCGTGAGTTCACCTTTGGTGAAAGTCTGTGCTCATGGCTTAACAATACATTTTTTTTTTTTTTCCTGCAAGTTTTTTTTCTACAGTTGTTCAAATTATTGCTTGCCCTGGTTGTTAAGCCCATTCTGTATAGTTATGTTTTTGACACACAAATCGGCACAATTTGCTACAGCAATATTCAAAAAAAAAAACTGCTGTGGTGCTGACACTGCACACATACTTTTCTAAACCTGTGTTACTAAAATGAGGGGAAGTTAAGCAGGTGGGATCTTTTAAATATCTTGGTACAGAGATTGACTGTAACATTGTATCTTAATTAAATTATGTTTCTGCTAAATACAATAACGGACTTTCAGGGATTATAAATCAGGTGGGCAAAATTATTGGTAGGCCACTCACAACTCTTTTTGACCTCTATACTGTGGCAAGAAAAAAGGAAAGCCTTAAAGGAACACTCCACTTTTTTTGAAAATTGGCTCATTTTCCAACTCCCCTAGAGTTAAACAGTTGAGTTTTACCATTTTTGAATCCATTCAGCCAACCTCCGTGTCTGGCGGTAGCACTTTTAGCATAGCTTAGCATAGATCATTGAATCTGATTAGACCGTTAGCATCTCGCTCAAAAATGACCAAAGATTTTCTGTATTTTTTCTATTTAAAACTTGACTCTTCTGTAGTTACATTGTGTACAAAGACGGACGAAAAATTAAAACTTGTGATTTTCTAGGTCGATATGGCTAGGAACTATACTCTTATTTCGGTGTAATAATCAAGAAACTTTGCTGCCGTACCATGGGTGCAGGAGGAGCAATGATATTACGCCGGCTACAACTCTGCATCTACATAAACTTAGTGCCGGTCACTTTCAGGCGCTGTGTAATATCATTGCGCCTTCTTCACCCATGGTACGGCAGCTAAGTTCCTTGATTATTACGCCAGAATGAGAGTATAGTTCCTAGTCTTATCAGCCTGGAAAATCTTAACTTTTCATTTTCTGTCAGTCCTAGTCCATGATGTAACTACAGAAGAGTCAAGTTTTAAATGGGAAAAATATCATTATTGTATATGGTCATTTTTGAGCAAGATGCTATCGGTCTAATCAGATTCAATGACCTATGCTAAAAGTGCTCTAGGGGAGTTGAAAAATGAGTATTTTCAAAAAAAAGTGGAGTGTTCTTTTAAGTATTGTGACCGATCCTTCCCACCCTCTTTGTAGTTCATTTCAGGTACTTCTATCTGGTAGACGGTATAAAGTACCTTTGGTAGGGAAAAAAAGCCAAATATAAGAAGACTTTAAACGCTTTCCCCCATTAACATTTTAAGAACTAGAACTTTTAGGTAAATTTGAATTGTTGTAGTGTTGTTTTGTATTTGATTAAGCATTTTGTCTAAAAGCAGGCATTTATATTCATGTTTGCAGGTATTTTTTCATCAAACATGTACCTCCACTAACAGAAGAGCAGCTAACTCGCAAACCTGCGCTCCCTCTGAAGACTCGCAGCACTCCCGAGTTTTCCCTGGTGCTTGACCTGGTCAGTGTTAAACGCCACAGAAGACTCATTCTTGCTACTAGGGATTCATTTTGGCATAGATTCTCATTATTATTTTTTTCCCTTTCACAGGATGAAACTCTTGTCCATTGTAGCTTGAATGAGCTGGATGATGCAGCACTAACCTTTCCTGTACTCTTCCAAGATGTCATATACCAGGTATAAGTCCCAGCTGTCTTTGTTTTAATACATTGTTTGTCAATAGCATAACACTAGAGGGGGCTATAGAGCCATTTTAAGAAACTAAGTGTCCAGGAGCCTATTATCTTAAGCAAGTCTCTAATGTTGAGTCATTTGAAATTTGTGAATTTTTTTTTTTTTTTTTTCTCCTGTTGTTTGGGGGTCCAAAATCCTGTATTCTTAGCAGCTGAATTCTAATTTACAATTTCTGTTAGGTTTATGTGCGGTTGAGGCCATTTTTCAGAGAGTTCCTTGAACGCATGTCACAGATTTATGAGGTAAGCCTTATTCCAGTTTAACTCCACATAACCTCTCATACTTTTTCTCTAAATAAGCGATGATATTACATGGAAATGTTTTACTCTAGCTTAAGTAACATCTGTTCTTCATAGTGGACTAAAGTTGTTCCACTGTTGACTTTTTCCCTTCTAGATCATTCTCTTCACTGCCTCTAAGAAAGTTTATGCAGACAAGTTGCTGAACATTCTCGATCCGAGGAAACAGCTGGTGCGGTCTGTGGACTTTTTATTTTTCTTTTGTTTTAATCAGTTTAAAAACTCTTATGACACTGCTCTTTAAAGTAAAACAAATCTCTCTTTTTTTTTTTTTTGTTTGCTTCTGTTCCTTTCTTTAAAAAAAAAAAAAAACTCCTAAGAGTAAAATTAGGCTGGGTGTCAACTGTTGGGTAACTCTGCCTTAGCTTTGTCATTGGTGTGCAGAGTTTCTTTGTAGGGTTTGGTTACAATGAGGGGTTGAGAGATTGGAGTAGATGTGGAGCTTTGGACTCTGGCACATGTAAACTCCACACCATCCTCAGGTGTCAACCCTTTGCTTTGAATGCATTATTGATTCTGGGCCTGGAGATTTATTTCGTTCTTCTCTCTCTGTGTGTTTCCAACATGTTCTAGGCACCGATTATTTCGCGAGCACTGTGTATGTGTGCAAGGAAACTACATTAAGGATCTGAATATCCTTGGACGGGATCTGTCCAAGACGATAATTATTGATAACTCACCACAAGCCTTTGCTTATCAGGTGAGCGGATCTAGGTTGCCTTTTAGTGAAATTAATTACAATTTAAGAGTGTTTTTATGTTATTTTTATATTGTAATATATTAGATCAATCATACTTTTAATAGAAAGTGACAATCACCCTTTTTTTAAAATACTATGTATATTAAGCAGCAAAAACTGTTTCCAACATAAATCAGCATATTTTTAATAAACCAGAATGATTTCCGAAGGATCATGTGACTCTGAAGACTGGTGTAAAGGATAATGAAAATTCAGCTTTGCATCAATAAATTATCTTTAGTGTATAAATATAATCAATTATATTTTACAGTACATTAAAATAGAGAACTGCTATGTTAAATTGTAGTAATATTTTACAATTTTACTGTTTTTTCCCCTGTTCTTTTGATCAAATAAATGCATTATTGATAAGCAGAAGAGACAACTTTTATAAAAAAAAAAAAATAAAAAAAATAAAAATAACTTATTGATCCCAAACTTTTGAACAGCAGTGTGTACTTAAGAAATACCTTAGAGAGATGAAGGAAAATCTACATAACTAAAATTGCCAACCCATGTGTTGTACTCACAGCTTTCCAATGGGATCCCAATTGAGAGCTGGTTTATGGACAAGAATGACAGCGAACTTCTGAAGCTGGTACCTTTCTTGGAGAAACTGGTGGAATTGGTATGTTGTAATGTGTTCTTCACATGTTAGTTCTCCTTGATTTTCCTTTCAAGATGTCCCTGTGAGCATTATACAAGTGTAATATTTATTCATTTATTTTTAAAATAAGAATTTATGAATGAGCCTAAATGCAAATCATACTTTTCCATTGTTATCCGTCCACAGAATGAGGATGTGCGGCCACATGTTCGCGAACGGTTTCGGCTTCATGACCTCCTTCCTCCTGACTGAGCGCACATAGTGGGACGGGACAGTAACAAAGACAACTAATGCAGATATACGTTTTGCATTACACCGTCATTGCCATTTAATTTTGAAATTAACTTTTTTTTTTTTTTTTTTTTTAATTCCCCTAAATTTTCATTGCATACAAAAATGACACCCTTTTCGGCACTTTTTTTTTGCCATTTGTGCAGTCAGAGGGGTTTGAAGTTTCTTGTGTGGTCTCTTCAGTTGTTTCATCCAGTACAAATTGAATGTGTAGCAGTCAGAAGAGAAGAGGATCATGTTGTCTTTTGGTGCTTCAGTGGGATTGGTTGACACTGTTGGGCTTTGACCAATTTCACCAGGAATGGCCAGTAAGAAAATCATACTGTTTGACAGAAGTTAGATGCTTGTGAGTGAATGTTTTTTTTTGTTTTTGTTTTTTGTTTTTTTTCTATGCTAAGTTTCATTTTTCATTTATGTTTTCAGTATGCATTCCTCCCCATCTGTACACTTTGCTTGGTGTTTACTTCAAATCAGTGTTCTCTCAACTACTGGCTTGTTTTGTTTGCCAAATTGTGTTCATTTCTCAAAGAGCATGTTCTGGGTAGATTATTGTTCTGTTCATGAATGATGTGTTTTTTCAACCCAGTGGAATCACTTTTTTTTTTTTATATATGGTGTGATTGAGAATGGTTTAACCCAGTGATGTCTGTTTTATAGAGAATGGTTTGCAGTGACTAAATTCTTAAATAGTTCAAATAAGAAGTTTCCTACCAATGCATCAGAACTCTGCAGCTTTTAGCTGTTGTCCCTCCACAGATATTTATTCGCCTTTTAGGAGCCAACAACATTTAGTAGCACCTCAAAAAGGTATTTTATCCGCTACTGTTTTATTACTTTTTGTTTTGTTTTTTTTTTTTAAAGTGCCGTTTTGCTTCTTATTGTTTCATATTTAGCCTGTGTATTTTTTTAATATTTTAGTTTTTTGAATTAGTGTTCTTTAAAGAGATGTCACCTTTATGTTTTCATTACATGGAAGTATTTTCATGTTAACTTTTGGAGTTAAATGTAGCATGTGCCCAGAGCTAATCTATTCTAACTGAATTGCAAAGGAAAATATGAAGGGCTGAAGCCTGGTAGAGCCCTGTTTATAGCACCAGCATAAGAACAGTCTCATCGCTGTGGTTTAAACCTGACCGCCTGATGTTGTGGTTTTTCTTTCATTCTGGGGAGGGGGGGGGTTTAGCTCTGTCAAGGGGTATTGTGTGACATAAGCTAGATGAATGAGTATGCACCATAGCCTGAGAGTAAGGGATGATAATACTGCAAAAAAAAGACGTTTTTCTTCATCTCCATTCTTCTCATATTGCCTTTTCAATTCCAGTTATACGCGATACTTCAAATACAGAGTATGAGTTGAAACTACAGTAGTGCCATTCAGGGTGAGTAAAGCAGGGCCAGGCTAGTTGTATTCCCTTCTCTCTTGTTCCGCTCTGTGTCCTGTTTGTAAATGGTTTTGTTTTGGAAATGAACATGTTCATTTTCTACTCATGTCGCTGGTGCCATTTATGCTGTTTGTGTTTACAGTTTTCTGAAAAATGGGTCATTCTTAGTAATAGACAATCACTGATTTCGTCATTTGTCTGCGTTGTATTGTGACCCTGTCGTAGGTTTTTTGCTTGTTTTTGCTGGAAATATAATTTTTCAACTTTTTTTTTTTATAAGGCCTTTTTTTAAAAAAAGAAAACATCTGGTATGCAGTAAAGAAAAATGTTCTCATGTAGTGTTTTTTAAATGGTTTTTAAAATTGTAATTATAAAAATGAATTGCAAGGTGTTCATAGTGTAATTCTAAATATCCTGTGGTACTTCCCAATTGAAAGAGAAGAGGAAGGACAAATTGTGATCCCAAGGATCCTGCTCTACTGACAATTTGTTTTTTCTGTTTGACAGAGTCCACAAGCACAGTATTTCTCTCATAGAATAGACCGATTCAGCAATGGCTGCATGTACATTTTGAACATGGTTAAACATAGTAAGTAGCATTTTATTAGTGTCAAGTATTCCTTCTTACATTGATGCAAAAAAATGAAAGGCATCCTTAGTCCAGAATGATAGCTCAGATGTTGGGAGGTGGGTTGCAACTACCGTTAGGCCCTGGCACTTTCTTACAAAGAAAAATATTTTGTATGATTGTCAAAGAGCAGTAGTGTATTAAGTGTAAAACATAATGCAGAGGTTTCATATGTACAAGCAGTTCATTGTAATGTGGATTACTTTTGTACAAAGCATATTGTACTAAAAACATGCAGCTTCATGAAAAAAAAAAAAAGTTAAAGGAAAATCTTTTTTGTATTTTTGATTATTTGTATTCCAAAAGGCATGTCATATCTATTTTTCAAAATGTATTCATTTTCAAATGTATTAATGCAGATCTAACTTGTCATCAGTTTTTAGTTTTTCATCTTACTGTACCTTTGTATGTAGTTGGCACAATCACTGAACATTCTCCGCATGTAAAAAGCCTGCAATGTGAGAGTTGGGATTTTAATCGAGGCACTTTTTTGCAGATGAATGTTTCAGGTTTGTTTTCTTTTCTACTCTTCATCTTGGAAAGCCATATGGCTTGCGATTGTCCTTGAGCTGCATTGGCGAAACACTCTAGGTCTAAATGTCATTTCCTGAAACATGTTATTTAAGATTGTTCATATAATGGAAATTAAGTCTTTGGAAAATTGCATGCTCTTTTATTTTAATGTTAGCTTATGTCAGAACAACATGTTAGATACTTAAGAATGGATGGTTGTATTTCATGTCTTTTCTGCTTCTTCATTTTACCATCAAATGGTGTGTAACATCAAGGAGATTTTATGAAAATGATTATGACTTGTATCAATTTTGTGTGACTCTGTCAGCATAAATGACATCTTATTGATGCAATCTGATGCAACTTCACAAAAGTGAACTGAAAGCCTTAATGTCACTTGAGTTCGAGCAGTTTAAGGTTAATGCATTTAAAAGGAGTTAAGATAAAACTTTACCTACACATTTTGTATATAAAGGGGTTTCAGGGTTCCCACAATCAAGGAACCAGAAAATTGCTATTTCCAGGGCTGTAACGGTCATGGAAACAAATAAAATTTTCAAGTCATGAAATAGAAATGTCTTTAGTGACTTTTATTTTATTTTTATTTTTTGATCTATTCTGCTTTCCAGTACATCATCAGCTTGTGTACAAAAGGCCAAGGGGTGTGGGAACCCTGAAGTTTAAAAACAATGTTGTCTTACAACAGATTTCTCAATTGATCATTTACATGCTTTCCTGTAGTTTAAGTGAGAATGTTACTCTGGGGGGAAAAAAGCATCTGCCAAATGTATTATGGTAACAATAGTTACCATGGATTGTCACTACAGTGTTTTCAGCTAAAGCTGGTCAAATAAGTTTTCTAATATCAGGTACCAACCAAATTAATATTAATAATTGTAATTTTCAAATTAACTTAAATTATTGTCAATTTTTAAATGTAAATTTTCAAAACGAATTTACAATGTAAGTCACCCACAAATGGCGTTTTTAAATGATTGAACAGTCAGGTACAAAAAATTATGTATTGATACTAAATAAGTTTTGAGGATCTGTTTTAAAGTTATACTTTATATACTACCAGTCGAAAGTTTTTAAACAGTAAGATTTTTAATGTTTTTTTTTTGTTGTTGTTGTTTTTTAAAGAACTCTCTTCTGCTCACCAAGCCTGCATTTATTTCATCCAAAGTACAGCAAAAACTGTACACTTTTGAAATATTTTTTACGATTTAAAATAACTTTTATATTTAAATATATTGCAAAATTTAATTAATTTATTCCTGTGAACAAAGCTAAATTTTCAGCATCATTACTTAAATCTTCAGTGTCACATGATCCTTCAGAAATCTTTCTAATATGCTGTTTTGTTGTTCAAGAAAACAGTTTATAACAGTTTTTTCAGGATTCTTTAATGAATAAAAGGATCCAAAGATCTGTATTTATCTGAAATAAAAAGTAACAGGATACACTATTTATAATGTTACAAAATATTTCTATTTCAGATAAATGCTGTTCTTCTGAATTTTCTATTCATCAAAGAAACCTGAAAAAATTCTACTCAGCTGAGAATATCAATGATTTCTGAAGGATCATGTGACTGGAGTAATGATGTTAAAAATTCAGCTTTGAAATCACAGGAATGAATTACATTTTAAAATATATTCAGATAGAAAACAGCTATTTTAAATAGCAAAAACATTTAAAATGTTGCAGTACTTTGGATCAATTAAATGCAGGCTTGGTGAGCAGAAGACACTTATTTAAAAAAACATTAAAAGTCTTACTGTTCAAAAACTTTTGACTGGTAGTATACGTTTTCTTTATTTATTAACATGAAACGGCTGTTATTACCATACCATTTTGAAAGGGTTGCTATTGCACACAAAACACTTAATCTATCTTCGTTATCAGTTTTATTAATATTCACATTTAAGTTTGTATTTCGGTTTATTATAGCCGTGTTGTAAACTCACGCATGCAGAAGTGACACTGAGGGGCCAATTATCTTACACCCACCCACCTGTGCTTACGTTTGTTTCTACCTGTGTCGCTGCTCCGGTGTACATTACTGTGACCGAGATGCTGACAGTCAACACGACCTGTTAATATTTCAGCACTTTCTGCGATGTCTCCACTCCCAAATCCGTTCCGTGTGTTCCTTGGCCTCGGTTTCGCAACTATTTTCTGCTCCTGTTTAATTAGGCGACTGATGTAGGATTGAGTTGCAGTGACACGGCAGCCGTGATAGAACAGACGAAATCCAGGAATCACTACACAGAGAGACTACGTTACAGGACAAGTACTGCACCTTATGTTATGTTAAGTATCTTATGGAATCAAAGGACATGAAGTCTAACCGGACAGCGGTAATGCTAGTCTTAAATTAACAACCCGCTGCAACGACATTAGGATTTTACTCAGTAAAAATGCACCACGGAGGAAGTTGGATGTTGCTCATGCTCAGCATCATGTTAGGTAAGACTTTTCTTTCTTTCTTTCTTTCTTTCTTTCTTTCTTTCTTTCTTTCTCTTACTTTCTTTTTTTCTTTCGTTCAGTTCATTTTTCTTTCTTTTCTTATATGCACTTGTATGAACTTTTTTTTTATATATAAATTCTGTAAAGGTGAAGATAATATATTGAATCAATTTTTTTTTTCTACATTACAGTTGACGTGTTACCCATATTATATATCATTTAAATAATAAAAGTGATGTATAGTTTCAGCATGCTCCTCAAAAAAATCATTTACGAATTACCTGGTGTCCGTTTGTATCACCCACTGTTTTAGCATTAACCATTTTGTACCTTTTCTTTGAAGGGATTGCATGCGGTGACTCCAGAAAACCCTCATCACCCAAGACCGTCGTCAGACAGAGTGAAAAGAGCTCCAGGAGACAGGATGAATTTGAGAGGAACATGAAAGTGTTGATAGAGAACTTCAGATCCTTGTCAAAATACGAACAGGGAAACGAGGCCCCACTAAATCTTCAACAGAGTATGAGCCGGATGTCAGCACCCCTTGAGAGAATTGCAATCGACAGCACTAACCTAGATACTTACTTGACAATATTCAACAGTTTATTCTCTATATACCAGCCCGCGCTGATTGACAGTTTCATTGAAACTCTTCCTCAGGCTTTAGTTTGCGTTTTGGCGGACAGACAGCACTGTGGATGGCAAGCAGATGTAACCAGTATAGTTTCATCTGCATTGAATGAACAAGTACTTTCAGTGATCTCTTCACTTAAAGCTGAAGCCTGCATGTCAACATCTAGTCTGCGAATGGCAGACTCCACCATGGCTCAATTAAGCTCTCTTCAGGAGATGTTTTTGAATGTTTTGTCCTCAGACCTCCCACTTTATCTGCTCTCAGACAACTTTTTAGCCTTGTGGAATAATTTTATGGACGTGGCAATTCCACCTATAATGTCATTCATGTCTGATTTCACGTTGAATGCGCTTCAAACTCCAGTGGATTTTCTAAAACTGGGATTACAGTTTGGCATTGAGATCCCTACCCTAGACCAGAGTGAGACGTGTCAACAAGGTGTGTTATAGCTTTAGGTTCTTCAGTATTGTTTGTTTGTTTTGCATTAATTAGAATAGTTTTTTCATTGCAGTAAGTGATTCTTCTTGTCTTTTTCTGTCTTTTGTACACAGGTGATCTCAAACAGCTTATCATGTGGTATGTCACTGGAAGCCCATATTCCTGCTATACATTTGGAGAATATTATTTTATATTACAGTTAAAGTCAAACGTTTACATACACCTTGCAGAATCTGCAAAATGTAAAGTAGTTTGCCAAAAATGAGAGGGATCATACAAAATGCATGTTAATTTTTATTTAGTACCTTGTTTGTTGTGAACAGTTAAACTGAAAAATCCTTCAGGTCCCACAATTTTTTTTTTTTCAGCATTTTTGCGTATTCAAACCCTTTCAAACAATGACTGTATGATTTTGAGATCCATCTTTTCACACTGAGGACAACTGAGGGACTCATATGCAACTATTACAGAAAAGTTCAAACGCTCACTGATGCTTCAGAAGGAAAAACAATGTATTAAGAGCTGGGGGGTGAAAACTTTTGAATGGAATAAGGATGTGTACATTTTACTTATTTTGCCTAAATGTCATATTTTTTTTCATTTACTACAGAAGATACTTACATGTTTTCCAGAAGACAAAATAAGTTAAATTGACCCTGATCTTCAAATTCAAAAAGTTTTCACCCCCCGGCTCTTAATGCATGTTTTTTCTTCTGGAGCATCAGTGAGCGTTTGAACCTTCTGTAATAGTTGTATATGAGTTGCCAGTTGTGCTCAGTGTGAAAAGATGGATTTTAAAATCATACAGTCATTGTTGAAAAGGGTTCAAATACACAAAAATGCTAAAAAAAGAATTTGTGGGACCTGAAGGACTTTTCTGAAGAACAGTGGCCAGTTTAACTGTTCAGGACAAACAAGGGGACTCATGAACAACCATCACTAAAAAAAAGAAAAGAAAACACAGCTGTGGATCATTCAGGTAACAACACAGTATTAAGAATTAAATGTAAGTGAACTTTTGAACAAGGTCATTTTTATAAATTAAACTATCATTTTCTCTTTTGGACTGTATGTCTAAATAAAAAAAAACATGCATTTTGTATGATCCCTCTTTATTAACATTTTGCAGATTCTGCAAGGTCTATTTAAACTTTTGACTTCAACTGTATATTCCATTTGTATTTTACTTAAAAATGAGTGATTCTATGTCTTGTTTTCTCTTTTTAGGGGCTTGAATAATAATGTAAGCTGGTCTTTTGGAAAATCCCTTCTGGATATGTTTTTGGCACCTGAAACTCCTTCTTGCAGTTTCACAGATCCAGAATGCCAGGCCACAAGCGACATCCAGTTTGGTCGTACTGGCGTGGACCTTCCCACCTTTAGTCTCACCTGCGAACAACAAAACTTGAACCAACTCAACGAAACTCTTTGCACAGCAGTTTTAGGAGCAACATCTCAGGAGTCTTATGTCCTTTATCAGATGTGTAGAGCTCTTAGCACACTATCTCAAACCGAAGTGACAAAGGTCTGGAGAAACACATGTCACATGATCCAGAACGCCATCTTACCGCTCATTGAGCCCTGCAGTGTTCCTGGCATGGCACAATCAAGTCATATTGCACGGTCCACTCTCAGCCTTAGCGAACTTCTCTGCGACTACCAGAACTGGACTATCAAAGGTGCCGTGGACCCAGCTCTGGTCACAATGTGCAGTGAAAATGATCGTGCGACGTTCATCCTTGCTGTGTGTAACAATGCAGAAGCTATACAAGTGCTGGTCAGAAATCCTAGCAATGCCTGGGTGTGGGAATTCTGTGCAAACACTTCAGACACGTACATAGTGAATCTATATTGTTCATATAACATATGGACTGCTGAAACCATCGACCCATCAATAGTGACGTTTTGCTGGTATAATGACATGGAGAGATTTCAGTTTTTTTTGTGTGACAGTATGGCCTTTTTCATGGTTGTGTTCTCCAGTGAAGAAAACAACTGGCTGAAACCCAATTGCTCTGAACCTCCTCCAGAAATTGACATCAGCACCCTTGTGGCTGAGTCTTGCAAGTACTCCGAATGGAAGAATGCACGAGCAATCACCCCTGACCAGATCTCTCTATGTATCCAAAATGATGAGGTTCGATTCATTAATGAGGTGTGCGTTAACCACACCTTTGTCGCTCAAATTGTGCAGAACAGTGTAAATTCTTGGGTGGAGCAATATTGCACATACTCTATCAGGAATCCCCCTACGAGCCAGCTGCCGCTGAGCATTGAAGTTTGGTGTAACTATAGCAAATGGACTAACATGTCAGTGGATCCATCTGTGGTCGCTCTATGCTGGCAGTACGACCAGATTGGCTTCCATCAGAACGTCTGCTGCAACATACCCTTGTATGACAAGTTGTCTCTTCATACTGACAACCAATGGCTGATCAGAGAGTGCACTAATAATGACACCACAAACATGTTGGAGCATGTTTGCATCTATTCAGATTGGATCCAGCCTACTATAGTAGACATGACTGACCTTGCTCTCTGTGCGGATCTTGACACTGAGAACTTCACTCGGAATGTATGTGCCAACGTTACAGTTCTCCAGAATTTGCTGGCTAATTTAGACAACACCTGGTTGTTGGAGCAATGTGCAAACCTGACTGCTTCTGGCCAAGGTGGTGGGGTTGGGAACGGGGGGAGCCTGATGGGTTTCCGACCGGCTGAGCAGTGTCAGTACTCCAGTTGGTCTTTGGTGCTTCCGGACGCTGCTCTCCTCGCTCTTTGCTGGGACTACGACCAGGCCAACTTTATCTCCTTCATCTGTGCTGACTCTTCCATGCTCGCCCACATCACTCAAGAAGCCTCCAGCCTCTGGGTTGGCACTCTCTGTGCCACATACACAGCTCCCCAAACCACCGGCAGTGGGAGCAACAACACAACTCCTGAGCCGTGTCTAACTAGGGAGTTAGCTAAGAGGCTAAACTGGACTTGCAGCACAGACTTCAGCTCTGTCTGCCAACCAGGTGTCAGTCAAGTCCAGGGTCTTCGGGTGCTGTTGCGCTGTGGGATAAGGATCTTCCAACCTCGCTTGGAGAATCTCATGACTACACAGGTGACATCAGTGGTCAACCAGGCCACCAGCCTGTGGGTTGTCCTGCTGTTGGCTCTAGAAGAAAATCAGATGACCACTCTGAGGGTGACAGAGAATATTTGGCTTAGTGTGTTGGACTCAATTGTTGTCTACATGGAGAATGGGACCAACTTTGACAACAAGCGTGTGCTTTTGCAGTGCTATGGGGTTGGTATTATTATTAAATCACTACTATCCCAATATTAAGAACAAGGCATATCATTGTTTTCATTAGACCAGTGTAGGGGTGTGTGATACATATATATCATCTACGATAATATTCTAACTGTTGTTTAAAGGATATATATTGCAAAAAACACAACCAGAGAGTGCACGCATACACTACCTGATGTAGGTTAGACTACTGCGCAAGCACATTTAGGCCTGGTTTCACAGACAGAGCTTAGACTAAGCCAGGATTAGGCCACAGTTCAATTAGGATATTTAAGTCATTTTTATAAACGTGCCTTTGAAAAAACATTACTGGTGTGCATCTTAAGACAAAACAAAGGCACTGGCATGTTTTAAGATCAATAAAAGCACGTTTCTTTCAGTTGAAACAGCTCAGACTTACATTTTAGTCTGGGATTAGGCTTAAGACTTATCCGTGAAACCAAGTGTTACAGTTCACGCTTTGACTGCGTGATGTAGTCGATTAAGATAACCTAAAAATAATAAACTATTGTTATTTTTAAGTTTCATCATAAAAATCATCTGATATAGGTAATATCAAACAAAGAGTGACTTTTTTTCCCAAATGTCAGTCTGTTTGCAAACATGATATTGATTTGATGAACCTCTCATTAAACAAGAAGTTATTATTAACTGACATACATTTTAGACACAACAGTTCTTGTTTTTGCTGTATTTCGACAACTAAAGTAAACAAAGCCACAGCAGAATTGTTTTGCGTCTCTGAACACACACAATGGTGTTTCGCATCTAAATCAGTCAGCCGTTTGAAGGAATCGGTTGAATAAATGACTAAATGACTCACTACTGGCGATTTTAGGTTTTTATATATAAAATACATGTTGCCTTTTTCCCCCCAAATATTTTTAAATATCAGTATTCAGTATCTGTATTTTTTTTTTTTTTACATGAAAACATTATTTATGCATATGTAACTGCAGGTTAAATGCATTCATGTTCTGCATTAAACATCTGTGCATCTAAATGTTGCTGCAGATGTGCCACCTCTGCATTGCGAACACAAATTTAGTTAATACTGTTTTTTATTTGATTGATAACAGCCTTATAGTGTCTTACTATTTGAATTTATTGATTAAATTTAAGAATTTGAAACAGAAGATGATGCATACATTTAAAAATGGCCTTATAAAGGTAAAAATCATTTTAAACTTATTGGAAAAGTTCATTTCTGTTACTCCTGCAAACGAACCACACAGAAAATCAAAAGAAGAATATCAAAAGCTTTGGGAGACAGCTGTCCATAGCAGTCACTCAGCAAAATATCATCTAATTATTGTTATTGACAAAATTCTAGAAAATATCGAAATTTAATTTTTGGTCATTTTCGCACACCTCTGGACCAGTGTTTCCCAAAAAAAGACACTGTGAGCTAGTTCTGGAAGTTCTTCTAGTTTTTCCTGATTATTAATTAAGCATATCCCTTACCAGGTTCACCACTATTTTGTAATTGACCCATGATCTAGCTCATCAACATGAGGTATAAGGTGTTAAGACGTGACACCGGATAATCTAAATCTCTTCCTTAGCATGTAATATTAACTCTTGAGTCATTTGATTTGTCTCTACATTAGTACTGTGATACAAATACCTAATGTTGTTGTTGTTGTTGTTCCTATAAATGTTGAGATGTCATTCATCTATAGGACAGTATTTTCATTGTACTGTATTTCCAGTTGAAACTTTGCATGTGTGTATTTCAGAAAGTTCTGACCAATCTGATGCAAACAGGAAGAGATATGCCCTCTAACTTTTTCCTGATCAAGGTTGGATAGCCAATCTTATTTATTTGCATGCTTTTGTTTGCTGAAATCAGTGTGGGTAACAGCTTGAATTACACCTCTCATTATTGCTTTTACAGGAGTATTTCCGTATTCCTTTACCTCACCTGAGATCAGTGTTCAGTGCGGCAGACACTGTAATCGTGAGGGAGATTTTGCTGTACTATAACAGGAACTATGCCACTTTGCAGGTAGATCATCCCACCACTGCATCACAAAATGTTTAAAAAACAAGCAGTCAAGATAAATGCATTGATATAATTTCTAATCGATTCTTTTTTGAAGCTAACAGATGATTACCTGCACACCATGCTGTCTGTGCTTTTCCAAGTACACCTGCCCAGAGATTTTAGCCTGTTTCCTGACATGGGTCTGTTGTTGGCTCTAACTACACCTTCAGAAATCTTGTCAATGCCTCCGCTATCAAATAATATCAATGCGTGAGTGACACACATAGATACCTGTTTAAAGAGCTTAAAAAGAACGTTGTTTTAATCACACCATTCACTTCTTGTTTATTATCTATTTATATTATTATTTGTGACCCAGAATCAAAAACCAGTCATAAGGGTCAATTTTTTAAACCGAGATTTATACATTATCCAAAAGCTGAATAAATAAGCTTTCTGTTGAGGACAATATTTGGTCGAGATACAACTATTTAAAAATCTGAGGGTGCAAAAAAATCAAAATATTGAGAAAATCGCCTTTAAAGTTGTCCAACTGAAGTTCTTAGCAATGCATATTACTAATCAAAAATAACGTTTTGATATTTAGGTAGGAAATCTGCAAAATATCTTCATGGAACATGAGCTTTACTTAATATCCTAATGATTTTTGGCATTAAAAAAAAAAACGATAATTTTGACCCATACAATGTATTGTTGGCTATTGCTACAAATATACCCGTGCTACTTAAGACTGGTTTTGTGGTCCAGGGTCACATTTTATTTTTGTTTTTGTTTTTGTTTATGACGATTATAGCTGATTTGAATTGCAAGCTTCATAAAAAGTAAATCCTAAGTGGGATAATTAATATACTAATTTATATAAATTATAGATACATTTATATGTAAATATATTTAATATTTTTTTTTATTTATATTCATATTTTTATCAATGCTATTTAAACTCTTCTAGTATTTATTTTTCAAAATTTTAATTAGCTTTTATATTTTCAGTTTTCATTTGAATTTGTCTATATTTAGTTTTGTCATTTTTAACATTTAGCTTTATTTATTTTTTGTTTAATTTATTTAATTTATTTATTCAGGTTATTTAGTTCACTTAGTTCCCAAGGCAGCAGTTCTTGTTTGGCAACATTTCTCATTTGGCGAGTTTTTTATCCAATATTTATATTTTATTTCAGCTTTATTTCCATTCAGATTTATTTGTAATACTCTAAGTTAACAATAACATATAAGGTATAAGTTACACATAGTTCAAATAGTTTAAAACATCTCCATTTCCCTACTTTTCTCCAGGTTAAGCATCATTAACTTCAGCATCAAAAACCTTTCCCTGGAGCAGCAGCAAGCATTTGGTCGATGGTTCAGTCAGTCCATGAGCTTGTCTAACATGACAGCCGGCAGCTTATCCTTTATCAGAGACGCTGGAAACCTGATCGCCTATCTGCCCTTCCAGAGCTTCCAGTACCTCTCACCTGCTCAGGTAACAGCCCCAACACCTCGCAAAGATACCTGAACCCATCTGGCTCCGGTTAACCCTCAGGCACCTCAGCTGGGGAAAATGCCAGCGCTTGCCACTGGTTCATTGTAACAGACATGCCCTCGTAGTCTGTTTTCAATAAATAAACACAGAAACACATGAATTAAGAATGGTTGTGTAGTGGACTGTGGTGCTAACATCATAATGAAAGGTTCTTCACTGCTGTCCATATCGACGGGACATTTCAGAATTCACAAATAGATTTAATATGAATATGTAGTGTGGTATATACATTTATTCAACAGAAAAAATAATAATGTAGGATTTACCTTCAAACATGAAATTTTGAAGTAGACAGACTGAAATAGTAGTTTCTTGTCAAATGCGCTCTAATAATCTTTGTTTTATTTACATTTGATGGTTTAATATGACTAATAAATAGTCTTAAATGATCACTTATGACATACTCTTGTTCTCATTGTCCATTCATTGTGTTGTGTTTTCTTAGCTGCTGGATGGTTTTGATGTCCTGATGAGTAACGCGTTGGGTCCCCTCAAACAGCAGTTCATTGCTCAGAGTCTCATTGGAACCTTCGGGAATCTCACTGTTGACCAGTTCAGGAGGTTAGCTAGTAAATACAATATTATTTTATTCAGTTAATATGAAAACAGTACAATTCTTTGTATTTTTCAGATTTGGGACATGGAAATGTAAAAAGCAACAACAATTTTTGTTTCCGCTCACACCCCTCCAGGTTAGGGAATCTGTCCTGTCTGGCTCACCCCAGCCAGCTGATAGCATATGCAGGAACGGAAGCCTTCTCAGTGATACAGGACAACATCAGGACTTGTGCAGTCCACGGTTTTAGTGTTCCTAGCAATATGGTCAGTAAACATGGTCCAGATTAGTCTCATTTGTATTCACCCTCTTCATTAAAAAACAACCCCTGTTTGAAAAATAGCAGTAGTACATATAAAATAGCTTCTGGTCTGTGGTTACTTTTCTTTTTGTTTCCAGATATCCAGCTTGGTCTTGAAATCGTCTGACCTGCAGTCTCCCTCCAGTCTCACTCCTCAGAGAATCTCTGAGCTTGGCCCTTTTCTGCCCCTGCTGGGATCCAGTGTCCTTCAGCAGCTGACCTCAGCCCAGCTCATGCCTGCCCTCAAAACACTCGCCTCTGTACCTTTCACCCCTGCACAGGTACACACCGTTTTTGCCATACCTGCACACATTTGCCAGACATGATGAATAATTTAGCAAAATTTACAGGCTATAAATATTTCTTACCAGTCGTGATACTATTTTGCATTATTTGTTTTAAAAACGTATATATGCTACCAGTCAAAAGTTTTTGAACAGTCTCTTCTGCTCACCAAGCCTGCATTTATTTGATTTAAAGTACAGAAAATGTTGACATTTTAACTGTTTTCTATTTAAATATATTTTAAAATGTAATTTATTCCTGTGATTTCAAAGCTGATTTTTTGCCTCATTACTCCAGTCACATGATCCTTCAGAAATCATTCTAATATTCTGATTTTCAAGTTTCTTTGATTAATAGAAAGTTCAGAAGAACAGAATTTATCTTAAATTTTGTAACATTATAAATGTCTTTATCTTTATCGACACTGATCAATTTAAAGCATCTTTGCTTAATAAAAGTTTTAATTTCTGACTCCGAGCTTTTTAATGGTACAGTGTATAATGTTACAAAAGCTGTTTATTTCAGATAAATGCTGATCTTTGGATATTTCTGTTCATCAAAAAAAAGTATTCAACTGTTTAAAATATTGATAATAATAATAATTGACAATAATAATGATAATATTAAATGTTTCTTGCAAATCAGCATATTTGAATGATTTCTGAAGGATCATGTGACACTGAAGACTGAAGTAATGATGCTGAAAATTTAGCTTTGATCACAGGAATAAATTAAATTTTAAAATATATTCAAATAGAAAACAGTTATTTCAAATAGTAAAAATATTTCACAATTTTGCTGTACTTTGGATCAAATGAATACAGGTCTGGTGAGCAGAAAAGACTTCATTACAAAAGAAAAACATTAAAAATTTTACTGTTCAAAAACTTTTGACTGGTAGTCTATATTCCTATGACAATGAGTATTTTCCCCTAGCGTATTTACAGACAGATCATTGTGTGAGTCATAGGCAAGGCAGTTTATTTCATACACAGTGTTTCAAAGTGTATTTGATAAAAAATAAAAAATGAAAAAAAAAATTGCATGATGTAATGTTACAGCATTGTTTTACTTGCTTGCCTAAGACAATTTTTACTTGCATTTTGCATGTGGCATGTTAATTTTGGACACTGAGTAGACCCAAGTGGGTATGAAATTGAGTAGAGGTCAAAGGTTACAAGCAGGCAGTGTGGGTTTAGTCTCGAGGGCTCTGCAGCAGATGGAAGACTGCTGTCAGAGGAGCCATGGTATCTGATATAGGTAGAGGATTGTGTCACTGCTCAACCCTTTAATCATTTCTGCATGACCAAACATGAATTCTCAATGTGCACCCAAAACATAAGGAAGGCAGGGATGGGAGCACAATGGAACAACAGAGAGCTTCAGATGGCAATAAAAAGTCTTTACTATAGGTAGAAAGGGGGAATGTCCTTGTAAAAGTCAAGGTGTTTTAATTAAATAAAATACCTACTTAATACTCATATAAATTAACATTATCATTCAGAATATTTGTTTATCATCTTGTTGTTTCATTGCTTTATGATGCACTGTCTATTAACCAATACAGTTTTTTTTCATAAAGGCAGGTGTTATCATCGACAAGATCTCAGCCAATTTTAGTGTAAGTATGTATTTTCTGTTAGAATTGAAAAACGCTGTGCTTGCACTGATCTTTTTCCTTCTTAAGTGTTGAACATGGCCAGTGCCTCTGTGTGAGCCTACATATGTGTTTATTTGTGTCTCCGTTTGAGATGTCAGCACTTTTGCACAGCCAGCTGGCCTACAACTCAGCGTAATCAACTCCGGGGTATTTCAAGGACAATTGCATTGGCCTTACACACACTCACCCATCAGTTTCTCTTTATAAATTTACTTAGCATGTTTGAAAGTGCGTGTAACGTTTACTCATATGATCCATGTGATTTGGCAGTTCCTTAAGGTATAAGATTTCACCAGGCATAAGGAAGTTGTCAAGCGGCCCTTTGTATTTTGTGTCTAAGGTTTAAGGGAACATTGTGATGTAGGTCAGATAGGGTGTCACTAGTGAGCCGACGCACGCCTCAGACATCCTCTTTCACGTGTGTGGCATCAATGAGATATCTAATGGAAATATCTGCATATGGCACATGTTAATCATGTTGAAGGGTTAGTTTACTCAAAAATGAAAATTCTGTCATTAATTACTCACCCTCATGTCGTTCCAAACCCGCAAGACCTTCTTTCATCTTCGGAACACAAATTAAGATATTTTTGATGAAATCTGAGAGCTTTTTGACCCTGAATAGACAGAAACGCAACTGACACAGACACAGTTAAAATGGTCCACATTCAACCGTAATTTTATGAAGCTACGAGAATACTTTTTGTGTGCAAAGAAAACAAAAACATCGACTTTATTCAATAATTTCTTCTCTTGCGTGTCAGTCTCTGCTGCATATTCACGAGAGTACCATGACTCTCATGAGTGCACTGTTATGGTAAATTCTTGATACTGAATGTTTTTTGAATGACACTGAATATCGTATTTTGGGAATATTATATTATAAATATTTATATTATAAATATAAATATAATATTATTAAGTGTGATGTTTGTGCTCTCTCTCAGCTGTCTACACTGGGATCTCTTGTGAGTGGAGTAAAGGTGGAGACTCTGTGGACTTTACCAACTGATGTTCTACTGGAAGCATTACCTGCTATGAGCCTTCAGACAGCTGGGCTCACCCCGCCACAGGTCAACACTATCATCTCCAAACTCTGGGTAAGTCTTAAAATATTAGTTTAACAGCTGTAAATAAATCCACAATTAAAAGAGCTCGAGTATTAACACCAGACTGGATGTTCATATACAGTATAGACACAAGATGTAATCAAATGTAAATCAAATGTGCTCCACTGTTGTACCAAATGAGAAGCAACAACAAAAATTGCTTGTATTCCTTCACGGTAATGGATTAATTTCTGGTTTTGAAAATCTCTTTAAGTATCAAATAAGATGTATAATACTATCCTTTATATACCATATACTGATTTTGAAGATGTAACATCTCTGGCAACAGGAATGTTAGGACTAAGCATATTAGCACAAATATTGTGAATTTCTTTCTTCATGCTTTCAGGGTTCTAGTTCTGTGCCCAAGTGGATGGATGAAGTCGAACCTTTGCTCTCTAGCACTCCACTCCTCAGTGTGATTCACCAAGCCTCTCTGCTACTGATCGAAGACGCTGCTGTACACACTCGCCTCTGGAACACACAGCAGGTATGTTCTAGTCCAGTTATACACACTTTATTTATCAACCACAGTTACAGCAAAATGACAGTTTTTGTCAATTTTATACTTTTTAAATGCATTTAAGATTGTTTAAAATTAGTATTTTATTAACTTTGACAGTGTCCCCAGTGTCATTTTAGTACTTGCTTACTGAATTATTATAGGTCTTTTTTATTTGCATCCTGAAATGTGATTGGTCTTTTCTTTCTTGTACATGATTACAGGTCAATATGATCTTTTAATGTTTTAAAAAGGCTTTTATGTTCACCAAGGCTGCAAAATACAGTAAAATTAGTTTACAATTTTTTTAATAATGGTTTCGTTTAAATTGTTGCTATTTTAAATAACTGTTTTCTATTGTAAGAAATTTTAAAATATAATTTAGTCCTGTGATGGCAGTTTTCAGCAGCCATTACAGCAGCTTTAAGCAGCACATGATCTTTCAGAAATCATTTTAATATGCTGATTTGGTGCCCAAGAAACATTTCTCTTTATTATCAATGTTGAAAACAGTTTGTTGCTCAAAATTGTGACAAATTATTTCAGAATTGTTTAATGAACAGAAAGTTCCAAAGAACAGCATTTATTTGAATACAAATTTATTCTTGATCAATTTATTTCATCCTTGCTTAATAAAAGTAATTATTTCTTTCAAAAAAAAAAAAAAATCTTTGAACGATGGGTGTATATCTGTTCTTACGCTGCAAAGACCATGTAGCATTTCTTAGGAACTGTACATCTGGTCAAAGGAGAACTCCACTTCCAGAACAACAATTTACGAATAATGTACTCACCCCTTGTCATCCAAGATGTTCATGTCTTTCTGTCTTCAGTCGTAAAGAAATTATGGTTTTTGAGGAAAGCATTTCAGGATTGTTCTCCATATAATGGACTTCATTGGTGAATTTTGAACTTCCAAAATGTAGTTTAAATGCAGCTTCAAAGGGCTCTAAACGATTCCAGCCGAGGAAGAAGGGTCTTATCTAGGGAAACGATTGGTAATTTTTTTCGAAAAATAACAATTTCGTGTTGCACAGGCTCTGGGATGACAAGGGGGTGAGTAAATTATTTGTGAATTGTTGTTCTGGAATTGGAGTTCTCCTTTAAGAACATAGTTAGTCTGACTAGAGGTGTGTGTTTGAGCAAGAGGTCATAACAAGTGTGTTTTCCATCATGACACTCCCTATTACCGCAGAGATCTATATAATACTACAGTGTCTAATTACTGCTTTAATTATTTATAATGGAGCACAACAAAGCTTCTTTGTTGTGTAACCTCTGATTTAGCACACTAGACACTGTATCTCATGTTAACTAGAAGAAAATAAGATGAAAACCAACCTGAGTTTGTTCTGGTACTGTCAGTCCCTTTTTCCGGGACATTAAGCATGAAAGTGTTTTGTAATCCCCCTTTGCTGTTATAGATAAGCTTACAGCGCCAAGAAGTCACTGATTTCACTGTTAATGTATGCATAAATATTTAACAGGTTACAGTAATTGTGCCTCCTGACTTACAGGTGAATTCCTTAAAGGCATAGCTCACCCAGAAATGAACATTTTTGTCATCATTGTCTCACCCTCATGTTGTTTCTAACCTGTATGAATTTCTTTCTTCTGTTGAACACAAAAGAAGATATTTTGAACAATGTTGGTAAACACTAGCGATTTAGTTCCACAGTATTTTTTACATACTATCGATTGTCCACATTTGAGGCGATACTAAAAACAATAGCATCTATATATTGTTTTTTTAATTCCACAGGCTAAAGTTCTCTTTAAAGAGGCTGTCTTCTCTCACCCAAGCCTCTCACTACAAGAATTTCTGTAAGTTTGGCCTTCCAGTTCATTTTGTGATTATAAACAAGGTCTACAAATGAATCATGACCTTGCTTAGTGAAATACTTAAGTAATGTCATGTTTTTGTTTCTCTGACATGGCAGATCTCTGGGGACGCTGGCTACGGGAGTGAATTGCACAGACCTTAGAAAATTGTTCCAGAACCTGGCAACTCTATCACCTATACGTGACATCATGATATTTCTGAGAAAGCAGCCTGTGCCACTCCACCCGTCACTGGTACCTAGTAATCATACATTTAGTTTCAGCCCCTAAATGTTACAGATTACCAGTTTAGTTTCTTAATTATTTAGTCAAATCATCACTAAGGTCAATCCTATTCATAGTTCACTCAGTTAATCTAAATTTTGTGTAGGCCTACTTGTAAATTGAGTACAGATGTTTTGAATCTTGAATAATGGATCAAGTATTGCACAAACACTCTCTTTACAGAAATTTCTTTTTCTTTTCTGTACTACAGAAAAAATGTGTAATTGAAGAACTGTATGAGTTTGACTTTTTCTCAGAGTTAATTGGAGATTTGGGATCTCAGATTGCTCTGTCACTTCCGTGAGTCAAAATTCAACTCAGTCAAAATTCAACTCAGTTAATGTGTGTATAATTATGTCTTCACATGTTCAATGTAATGTTGTTGTCTAAAGGCTGAGCACCATTAAGAAATTTCCACCGGATAAGATGGACTCCCTGAGGAAAATTATTATACAGGACCCATATAACTTCCTACTACTTCCCAGCACCAAACAAGCTGTCCTGGTGGATAAAATGGTTCAAAGACTGGTAAAGAATATAATTTTACTGTCTAGAGGTCATGCACATACTTTTGTTGTGGATCATTCCAGTTAATGATATTGACAGGTTTAATAACCCTGATTCTGTGTGCATTTTGTTTAACCTGCACCTTGTCAAATTGTCCAGTTGGTATTCTCTGTGAATCTCCAACCACAATTTCTTTGATTTTCTCATCAGGATATGTACACTGGCTTGTACACTGAAGAGGAGTTTCGTTTGCTAGGTGTCATGGCCACATTTGTGACGGATGAAATGTTTTTTAAAATGGATAGGAGCTTTTTTGTTGATAGTCTGGAGTTCCTACGAGGATTCTGCTACAATGCCAATAAAAGAGATCTGGTGGCAAAAATGCTACAGGAACCGAGGACATTTGGGTAAGCACAGCTAAAACGTCTTAAACGTAACGTATTAAATCAGTGGAAAATAAAGCTTGCATCAACTAAACTTTAACTGTTTTCTCTGCATAGAACTGTAAAAAACTGGACATCAGAAACTCTGAACCAAGTGGACCGCTTCTTGTTTTTTCTTCCGAACAACATTATTCAACTCATCCCCTTAGTGAGTGACCAGATATTTCTTTGTGTCTGTATTTTACCTAATGACCATCAGACTGAGTTTTTTCCATCACTGTCTGCCTGTGTTTTGACCTGTCTACATGTGTATCTTCAGGGTTTGATGAACTTGGAGTGCATTGAGAGGCTGTTCCTGAGTCAGCAGGAGTGGGAGAGAGGAGAGATTGGCTCTCTGTGTCAAAAACCCTCAGAGCTGTTTGACAAGCAGCAGTTTGTGCTTCAGTTCTTCCTCGGCTTCCTTAGAATGGGACGTGTCCCATGTAAGTACAGTTCTCTGCCTTGACAGAATGTCATCTGTTAAATCATTCTGTTCACTTGAAATAAATAACACATTGTGAAGGGATATAATACAGCAGTATGGCTGTCACTTTACACTTTTGACCACCCATTTTATTGCGTCTTAGATACTGGACTGATCCCCACTTGTGAGAGCCTGCATGTGACACAACCTTCTGCCTGGACTATTGACAGCCTCAGAAACATGCCACAAGTTGCATATCGGAGGTGCTTGGAGCTTATTGGCCAGGATCCGTTTTTTAGTGCATTCCAGCTGTCAGTGCTCATTGCAAAGACAAAAGAGGTGCCTGAATTATTAAAATAACATTCTCACAAGTGTTTTACATTTTTGAGACATTTTGTTGGTTCACATAATTAGACATATCCTTGTTTTCAATGGCACCTTTCCACTTGGTGTAAATTTCACAAATATGTTGGTGATATTCGGTGAATATCTGTGGCATAATAATAGTGGTGACTTTTTTGTCTGTGTATAGGTGTATGGGATGCCTTCCTCTTTTAACACTTCGGTGATCTCTCAGTTGGGTCGCACTGCCACTCAGCTCTCACTTGACGAATTGGCCTCTCTTAAACTCTCTGAAATTCAGTCAATTTCAGCTATGGGGGCTCTCAACACGTGGACCAGCAGACAGGTAAAATGTTGATGAACACATTGCAAAAATGAGCTGGAATGGCTGGTAAAGTTTCAATTTATATACCACTAATTAATGAAAATATACTGATTGATTTTAAGAAGACTGTTTTTATTAATTTCTTCATTTATTATACATTTTAATGCACACTAACATTCAATCACTGGGATCGGTACAGTTTTTTAATGTTTTGAACTAAGTCTGCTCACCAAAGCTGCATATATTTGATCAGTAAAAACAATAATATTTTGAAATATGATAACAATTTAAAATAATTGTTTTCTATATTTAAAAATTGTATATATTCCTGTGATGGCTGAATTTTTAGCAGCCATTACTCCCATGATCCTTCATTCTAATATGCTGACTTAGGTTCTCAAGAAACGTTTCTTATTATTAGTGTTGAAAACAGTTGGTGCTTAAAATTTTTGTGGAAACCATGACAGGATTTTATCGGGAAAAGAAAGTTGAAAAGAACAGTATTTATTTGAATGAAATAGAAGTTCTTGTAACAATGTAAAAGACTTTACTTTAATCTTTTGATCAATTAAATGTATCCTTGTTGAAGAATAGTATTAAATTCTTTCAAAAAAAAAACACAAAAAACTCTTACTAACCCTGTTTTGAATGGTTATGTACATATTGTAAATGACCTCTGTTTTCAATGACAGTTGAAATCTCTATTCTCCACGGTTCTGAACTCAACCAGAAAGACTCCCAGCCAATTAGACTCCAGCACTTTTGTGGCTTTGGGGTACATTGTTTGTGGGATTGATGCACCAATCATGCGCAACCTTAATCCAGTGGAGTTCAGGTTGAATTATCTAAAAAACTATCTAATCAAAAAATTGATTGAATGTATATTAATTAAGTTTGCTGAATGTGAAATGTGTTGTTTTTCTCATTCCAGTAAGGCAGTTTTGTGGATTGGCCGTTTGAATTTGTCTTGCTCTGAGGAGCAGCTGTCAGCACTGATAGGGCTGCTCAGTCACAGCTTGGCATTTGGACCGGTCAGCTCCTGGGGATCAGAGGTCTTCATTGAGATCGGAGCGATTGCAGGTACAGCTGAACAAAGCACTTTACGCAAAGTTGCGCCAGGGGAATTGTTCACTTCCAGAACAAAACTTTACAGATAATTTACTCACGCCCTTGTCATCCAAGATGTTCATGTCTTTCTTTCTTCAGGCATAAAGAAATTGTTTTTTGAGGAAAACATTTCAGGATTTCTCTCCATATAGTGGACTTCTATGGTGCCTGCGAGTTTTAACTTCCAAAATGCAGTTTAAATGCAGCTTCAAAAGGCTCTAAATGATCCCAGCCAAGGAAGAAGGGTCTTATCTAGCTACATCATGTTTTTTTGTTTTTTTTAATTGACAATTTGTACACTTTTTAAACACAAATGCTTGTCTTGTCCAGCTCTGCGATGCGCATGCATACTCTGTGTATTCCGGTTCATGACAGTTAGGGTATGTCATAAAACTCCCATCTGATTTTTTACTCCAACTTCAAAATCATCCTACATCGCTGTTTTACCCTTTTTTTTTGTAGAGGACGTTTTAACTTCTTTGCACGTTCACTTTGTAAACATTAGGTCAGTCCTTCTGCAGCAATGTAGGATAAAGTTGGAGTTTTAAAAATAGGAGTTTTTCGACATACCCTAACTGTATTGAACCAGATTGCACAAAGTATGCATGTGCATTGCAGAAGTAGACAAGACGAGCATTTGAGGTTTAAAAAAGTATATAAATTGTCAATTTTTTTAGTAAATAATCGATCGTTTTGCTAGGTAAGACCCTTCTTCCTTGGCTGGGATCGTTTAGAGCCCTTTGAAGCTGTATTTAAACTACATTTTGGAAGTTCAAATTTACGGGCACCATAGAAGTCCACTATATGGGGAGAAATCCTGAAATGTTTTCCTTAAAAAACATAATTTCTTAATGACTGAAGAAAGAAAGACATGATCATCTTGGCTGACAAGGGGGTAAGTAAATTATCTGTAAATTTTTGTTCTGGAAGTGAACTAACCATTTAAGTCACTTTGGATGAAAATCAGTCTATTAACAGATACAGTTTATTCTAGAGAATTGTTTGTTAGCATCAGTAGCTAAAAGAACTGTGTCTAATTTGCTAATTTTGGTTCATAGTTGAGATAAATTATGTGTTTTGCCTATACATGTTGTTTTTGTGCATTTTTACTTCTGTAGCGGGCCTGCCTGACATGGCAATGTCTGCTTTGGTGAGGGAACAAATAGAAGGAATCACCCCACTTGCCATCTCTCTCATCCCAGCGGGCAAATTTGCAGTTAGTATCCTATTTTCTCTAGCGTCTTTAGTGCCTTGCACTGAAATGTATGAAGTTTGTATTAGTGTTGCCAGGGTTGTGGTTTTAGGGGGCAGCCGTGGCCTAATGGTTAGTGAGTCTGGCTTGTAATTGAAAGGTTGCGGGTTTGAGTCCGAGGTCCAGCAGGGATTGAAGGTGGGGTCACTGCAGTCGCAGCAAAAATGATGGAGCCACGGGTTGCGTTTTTTTGGGCTACTCTTATAATGTACCGTGGCTGCCCAAAGTGTATCTGTAGACAAATAAAAATGAAATAGATCCTTTTACTAATGTGTATTATACTTGGAATATATACCTGCCAACTTAGGTTTGTATGTATGTGGCTTTTTGATTGTGTTCATAACTATTACTGCCACAGCAATTGCCTTAGTTTTTTCTGTCACGATTTGACAATAAACAATACAAATCAAACACTTAATTTCTTACAGTTAATTTCTTCTATTTTTTTAAGATTAAAAGTATTTCAAAGTCATTTTAGGATCTTTATTACGTGGTGTTTCTACTTTCTCTCTTCACAGGTAGTGTTTAACCAGGCCCAGATTCGTATGTTCACCTATGATCAGGCCGTTGCTGTAACTGAGGCCCAGCGCTCCGCTCTGTCTTCAGTACAGCAGACGGCCCTGTCCATGGTGCTCAATCCCTGGGAGGACAAACCTATCGATTTCAGAGGTACTCTTACTCCTGTTGTAAAAAAACAGAGGGAGAAGGAAAAGCTTTTATTATACATCAGTTAAAAAATATATTGGTTATAGTAAAATGTGTGTGCATCTCAAACCTGAATGAATGATTGATATTTGGATATTTAGGGTTAGTATGTTCTTTATTCTCTCACAGTTATATTTGTGTCTTTTCAGGAATGTCACTGGGATTTGCAATGCACCCTAGTCCTTTTCTCTACCTCTCCAGCGTCCTGATAATGCTGCTGTTTTCTCTGGGATGAGTTAGATCTGTCGCTGCTGAATTGCTGCTATACTGAATTGAACTTTTCTTTCCAAATATGTGCAATATGATGTAACTTTAATACCTTATATGTATATAAGACTTATGAGAAATACAAGAACAAGAACTCATGGAAATATTTCTTTCAGCACTTTATAATAGATGTTCAGTGAAAATGTGATTTTGTTTGATTGTTTTGAATAACTGCTTGCTTGGAGAATAATGTATCAACCTAGGTCTGTGATTGCCTTAACTGATTTGGTTTGACTTGTGCTTTATATTCAACTTCTTGTCCTGTTTTTTATTAGTATTATTTACATGCTTTTTTAATCTGCTTTCATAGATTGAAATTCTGGAAAAATATCAAAAGGGGTTGCATTAACTTAAAGTAAAAACTTAATTGTAAAGTTTCATTTTTCTTTCATGTAAACTTACTCATGTATTTATTCTACCCATTTGTCATAATATTTTATGCCCTCTGATGTCAGACTGTATTTTAATTTTGTATTGTCGTGCATAAACCAGGAAATAAAGTAATACAAGAGACATAATTTACAAGTGGACTTACAATTATAAAACAACAACTCATAATAACATACTATAAACGTATTATTATCCTAATTAATAAAATTATAATTATTATTATTAGTTTATGACCTGACATAGCAGACTTGTACAACAGTAATGGCTCGTCCTCTTGTGCGCCACACGGGGGCGTTGTAGCGCAGTGGCGCGCCGACTCCTGTCCTCCGGTATCCCGTCAGCATGAAGACAGAAGCGCGTAGATCAGAGCAGCATTGTGCACATGCTTTCTCTCAGCTACTACTTTAACTAACTCACACTTAGCCAAGATGGCGGATTCCGACGACTGGGGTAAGGATTTCTTTCATATTTTAGAAATAAGTGTATGACCGGGTGACGGGCGCTGTATTAACCACGACATTATTTTGTTTTTCGAAAGACGCTGATAACTTCGAGCCAACTGAGCCGATCGTAAGTGGCGCCGGGCGGCTGGATCGATGGGAAGGCGAGGACGAGGAGGAAGACGTGAAGGTAACGTGCTGCTAATGGTCATGTAACCAAAACTTTATGACTAAACAACGGTTTGGTCCTTTTAATCCTGTCATATCGTATGCTATGTGGCTAATGGTAACAAAACTAACATGGATGATCATGGTGTATTTTTAGCCGTTTAGCTAGCCTAGAATAGGCCCGTTTTATTTAGAGATTCACCAGCTGGATCCAGTTGCGTGTTCATGATTTTCTAGTACTACGGTTACACTGACAGTTTCTGTGTTTACGTCAGCAAACGTGTCATCTTCCAGCTTGACGGATCTGTTACCTGACAGTTTCTCTTTTAGCAACAATAAACTGCCAACCCTGTAGAGATTCATCAAACTAATACAGGAGTTTTGACAAATCATGTGAGTGTCCTTGGTTGAAATGTATTGAACCAGTTACGACAGTGAGCCTGTGACAGGCCATGTGGAGCTTCATCAGCAACTTTTTCGTTTAACTGGTTCATTGGACTGACTTTAAAAACGGGTTGTTCGTCTTAGTTATTACAACTGCTGTAGCTACTTTAGCTATTAATGTACTAGTTAGCAGAGAACGTGGTACGCCGCATTCGACACTTTGCTAATATGGTCTAGCGTCAATAGTTTTAAAACTCTTCTCTTTTTTTAAACTAATTGATTTTACTTTATTTTTGGACCTAATTAGTGTTCCACATCGTAACAGTCACTGTCATATGGATGCTGTAATTTTTGCGCCATACAGCAGCAGCTGGTTGAGTTCCTGTTGACGTCATGACGCGATTGAGTCATGTTGCGTGTGCTGTTGACGCGCAGATCTAGAATTCTCTCACGCGCCCTCCTCTTTTCGAAGTGAGAGTGTATGTGTGTGCGCGCGCGCGCGCGGGTGTTATTGTTGTTATTTACTGCGAGTTGTTTTGTTTGAAAGGCAGCTCTGGAAAAGACTCCCCAAATGAACCCGCTAACCGAGACCCGAAGAGTTCACATGAACTTTTCTGGAATGACAGTGGTGGAAATGGCCAGGATTCACTGGAGGAGGGAGTTAGCTGGTGAAATATATTCATAATACCATTACTAACAAATGAGAATGATTAGTAATTGTCTCTCATTGGCCTGATTAGCTAAGCCCTCAAAACACTTCTTATTTGGTGCACAGTATTGCATGATTTGTATATTATATTAAATAGTTTAGACTTTGCGAAAACGTTTGCAATAGTTTTTAAAAAGTTAAAAACTTTAAACTTACATTTCTTTTCAGGAGCGCTAGTGCTCCTACTTAAAAACAAAACAAAAAAATAAAACACGATCCATCTGATCAATGACAGAAAATATTGTACCTTGTCATTATAAGGTGATATTTGACTCCTTAAAGAGTTTTTTTAACCTTTGTAATGCAATTTTTTAACTTTATCAAATGTATGTTATTTTTTGTGCCAAAAAAGTTAGCTTTATAAACTTTTGTCAATTTTAATTAAATAATAAAGTAAAAGTAATAAGATACAATCAGGAAGAATAAGTCACCAGTCAAATGAAATCAGCATTAACAATTCAGCTTTGCACGGCACAGAAGAGCACAAATGTGACATTATGGAATATTTACAGAATTTTTGACAAGACTCAGAGGTGGTATCAATGCATTTCATAATAACAATGTTATGAGATTAATGTTTTAAATATAAAGTTTTGAATTTATACATTTTAATTATTTAACTGACTCAGTTTATACTTAAAAATGAAACTGCAGTCACTGTCTTTGTCAGTCAATCATTAAAACAGCTAATTAATTTAGGAATAAAGCAAGTGACTTTCTTTTTGAGTGGTTCATTGCGAACCATGGACACAAATATCCCGCTGCGTTTTTAGCGCATTGCGCTATGTTTATGTCCCGAACTGGGATAGGTTTTGTAGCCTTTGAATGGATAAAATATAGAAATCGCTTTAATTTCCCACAGTACAATCAGGAAGAATAACCAGTTGAAAGTGAAACGCTCATACCCAGCCCTGGGATTGACAGTGTTCTGCAGGGTGTCATTGGCCTTAGAAAACCTGGAAATGATTTTTGGGCCTTAAAATCTTTAAAAAGTCACACAAATTTCTGTACTGTACTCGCTTCTTCTTGGTCAGCTCAAATATAAAAGTGAGCTATCGTCAGTTTTGTTTTAAATTGCTTCATAACCATTTCTGCCAGTTCAGTCTTCACTGTTTAATGAACAGAAGGGAATTTGTTATACTTTTGTGAATTTGTAAAAACTGTTGTTTAATCATTTTTGGGACTCTGTAATTATAATGGCTAAACTAATACTTTTTAAAAATACTTTTCTTGCTCTTATTAATTTAGTGAGAGAAATGGTGATTTATCAATCTCATGTATGTAAGGAATCATTACATTATCCTGCTTATTATGTGACTGTTTGAAAAGCAAGTAAATAGGGCGTGAAAACATTCTAATTGAGTTAAAATAATTTTATTGGTTTACATATGGTTACCATACATTTTTCTTTTTGCAGGACAACTGGGATGATGAGGAGGAGGAGGAAAAGGAAGAAGAAAAGAAAGTTGAACAGACAAAAGCAGGTATCTGTTGAGTGGTTGGATTTTACAATGTAATCATTCATACTGTTGGCAGAGACATTGCTTATTTTTGTTTTTATTACTTTTTTAACCCAAATGGAAAGTACTCTTATGGTTTGATTTATATTTCTTATAGACAAACCCCCTGAGAAGAAAAAATTAAGTGATAAAATAAAAGAGAAAGAAATTTTGCAAAAGAAAAAACAAGAGGAGTTGAAAAAGAAGGTAAGATAAAATATTACTTGTATAATTACTAATCCCTTTCTTTCCTGATACTCATTGTTTTGCATATTTTAACCTGTTGGTGTGTTCCACTATACTTCCCACAGTAAACTTCGTAATTTTACGGGAATGCTAAGGGACTAAACCGTTTAACCTTTGTTTTTGAAACCTTTGAATAGATGCATGAAACAGAGCAAAGTGAGACCCTATCACCAGAGGAGGAGCTTGCCGAAAAGCTTCGACTGAAGAAACTGCAGGAGGAGGCAGACATGGAATTGGCCCGTGAGGCATTTGGTAAGAAACAAGTTGTGTGCACTGCACTATATGTGAAGTCTTCCAAGTCCATATTTAACAGTTAATCACTAAACAATCATTCTGATTTCAGGTGTTGATCCTGCTGCTGCAAATGCCTCTACTACTGTTATCACAACCAACAATGCCTCTGGAATTGAAGCCATGTGCCCTTCATCCAAAGATGACTTTGTTGCATTTGAAAAAGTACTGAAAGATAAGATAACACAGTTTGAAAAATCAGTGCATTATTCCAGCTTTTTGGAGTCACTGTTTCGAGAGCTTTGTATTTCGTGTAAGTGCGGAAATATGTCTTGTTTGTTGTATGTGGATAGTTGTAATTTTTTTTAGAATATTTGGTGGACGTCATAAATATAAAACCTTGCATATGTTTAAAGACATGTTTTTTTTCCATCTGTGCAGTGGAAGTAGATGACCTGAAGAAAATAAGTAATTCTTTGTCTGTTCTGCTCAGTGAAAGACAAAGGCAAGAAAAGGTGAGCTGAATGATTTTACTCCTTGTAACTGAGTAAAAGCTCAGTTCTTGGCTAGCTGAGGATCTTATTTACAGACACTAATTTTCTGAATTAATTATAATCAAATTATCAACAGCAGAATATTAATTTGTTGCTGTTATTCACAGGAAAAGAAAGCAAATAAGAAAAAGAAGAAAGGTGTAGTCCCTGGCGGTGGATTAAAAGCAAACATGAGAGATGACTTTGCTGATTATGGCGGTTTTGATGATGGCTATGGCAATGACTATGATGACTTCATGTGACGAAGGTTCATCGCCCCCCTTCCCATTCCCTCTGTGCCCAGATGCCCTTTCAGACATGCAACATTACTCTTTCATGCTTTTCAGTGCCATCTTGGACACTGAACAATGTGTCAACCCTTTACTTGGTTCCAGTGGTGACAGACTCCTCATAAAGCTGCTATCAGCCCATTGCACCCCAGCGGCAAATGGGGAAAAAATTAAATTTATTCAGATGGCCTTGAAATCTCATTTTTCTTTCTAAAACAGACTGTGTGATGTGGGACATTTTTGATGGAGGCGTTACCTCTGATTGGCTTAAATAAGCATTTCAATGCCTTATAGAGAACTTTGCAGACAATGTCTCTTTTGTTTTCATTGAAAGTGACTTATGTTTTTAAAGCTGTGCAGTTTCAGTTACACAGAAGTAAATGTGATGCTCTATGCAAATTAATTTCTTCCAAGAATGTCCTTATTGAAAGTATGGTTGTATGTTTCTTGCATATTTACGCACAATTGGAAACATTATCGGTTTTCCCAGTGTGAACCATCCAGCATTTGAAATCAAAATCGGATGTTTGTCAGTGCTTTGAGTCAACACTACATGATGAACAAGAGGTGGCCCACTGACTAAACGAAAGGAAGGAAAAAATGAAAGTAAAACAAAACTGAAACCAAGCATCATCTTGAAACTGTTGACATTGCCTTCATATGAATTCAGAATAGATTACCTGTTGTGCAGTTGTTTTCTCCGCCAAAGTATATTTTAAATGAACTCAGTATTGCTGCACATGAATGATATTCAATATTGCTGCTCATATGACAGTATATGATCAGTTTTAATCACTAATTGAAGTCTGTGGGTCTCTATTTTGTTTGACTCATTGTCATATACAGTGAGCTTCTGCAGGCATGTCTGGAGTGAAATGAAATGCAAACTTGTTATCAGCAAAAATATAAAAAAACAGCTTAAAAGATCTCACAAACTGTTAAAATTGGACAAAAACAATACAGAGACGCAAAGGCATTGTTTTTAAAGATCTACTTTAATAAAATCATTGGACTAAAGGTATCACTTGGTATTTTTGTAAAGGGTTTGGATGACTTCAGAGTTTTTCTAATTAATGAGTAATAAATGGCATACATGTTTGTTTGGGTGGAAATGTGATGTTCTACTGCTTTGTTTTTGATACTCTGAAGTATGCAATAAATATTTGAGTATTTACAGTTTCAAGTAGTAAAATATTTACCACAGTACAAGTCAATAGAAAATACATAAATGAAAAATTACAAGACGCACACGTTCCTCTGGAGTTGCTGTTTAACAAAATAATGTTTTTTTAGATTTTGGCAGGCTTTTAATAAGGTAAACTGGTTGTTTTCTTCTTCGCTCTAATATTTGATTTGCAATTCATGAAATCTGTACTTTTTTTTTGCCAGTTGATGTTATCACCAATTGCTGTGGGACTCGTTCAAATACAACTGTCAAGTTTTTAAATGGCTTAAAACCAGTAACTCTGAGTTAAACATAACAAACTCTCATAAGAGCAGTCCCCATAGGATATGGGTCTGCCTTGTCCCATGTAGAGTTTTTAAGTTCTTGGAATATCAACCAATGGTTTGGGCACGTGTGTAAGAATTACGAGTACTCCTCCTTTTACTATTGCGAGGTGCTGTTGAGCCCCCTCTCTGCCTCCGGTTTCCTCTTCCCGGCCTTGCGCTTCCAGCTGTGGCCTGACCCAGTGAGTTCTGCATCTGCTGGAACATGCTCTGCCTGGTGACCTCTTTATCACCGCAGGTGAATGTTAATGCCACTCCTGCGTTGCTCTTCATGACTCGAGAGGTGCCATCTGATGTACCATCAAAGCAACGGCCAAGTGCAATTTCTTTGGCTGTCCGAGGATCTTGGTCAGTCACTGTATATATACCGTAGTTGTGGCCCAGTGGGTCTAGAGGTGCAAGCATGGTGAACTCATTTGTGTCGTTGTTGACAGCCAGTGGAAGGTGGTTCACCAAGTATTCCTGTAGCATGCTGTTCACACTGTCTCGCTTGCAGCTGCCCTGAGGCATTACTTTCACGAGAGTCCGATCCACTCGGTCTTGATCATACAGCATCCCGCTGCACTTAAACTCCAGGCACACTGCTGAAACAGTTGATTGGTCCATATCTCGGATGCTCCTGGTGTCTCGAATGCCATACAGTTGGCCAACGGTTTTTGGATGGGTACCTCCCATATTACGAGACCGAATGTTGAGCTCATGGGCGCTGTTAAGTTTTACCTTAATGTAGCAGGCCCTGTATTCCATGGGCTTTGGCCACCAACTCAAATAGTCTTCAGTCCAGCTCATGGGATCGTCCTCGTTAAAAGGCACTGTGTTGTAATCATACCGATCTCCTTCAACTCTTGAGAAACGGAAATGAGCTGCACTGAATGGAGCTTCCTCACACTCTTTAAGTTTATCAAATGGATAAACCGGACCATTGGCCTCCTCAGCGGTGTTCGACCGAGGTTTGGCCACATTGATGCTGAACGCTGTCTTTTTTATTCTGGGATCGTCATGGTCTGTACGTCTGTAGTTAAGTTTATTCAAGTAGGGTTGCGGGACGCCAATGATGTTAGGATTCAACTTTGGAGAAGATGCTACTGCCTCTAGCTCTTCTCCCCCGAGGTTTGCCATGACGTAGGCTGAATATGCATCTGGTTTCTGTTCATCACAGAAGGCTGGAAGACATGCACCATTTGGGCCAGTGATGACACTATCAAATCTACCCCAAGCCCGAGGGTTGGTTGAAAACCCTGGCGTGGGCTCCATATTTATTAAAGTCATCACGACTCCTTCAGTTTGCTCACTAGGCATGTACCGTTCGCTGCGGAAAGCTCGCACTTTCACGTAACATCTCCTGTTCTCAGGAACATCCAAGTTAAACAGCCGTCTCTCACGGATTTCCATGTTACCTATGAGGAAGGTTCTTTCCTCTCTTTTTCCCCGTTGCTTCTTCTCAGCATGGAACTGGCCTTCCTCCTCCCACAAACCTGTATCAGGATTAAGGGACCATAATTTCATTGTCTTCAAGTGCTCGGGCATCTTAACTTGTGCTGCATCGAGACGCACTTTCACCTCTCCGGCGTTGAGCGGCTCACCTCCTTCTTCATCCCTAAAGTCCACAGAGAACATTCCATAGGTCCTCAAGGGCAGAGTGTCACCTTCATCACCAATGAAGTTAAGATCACTTTGGGCTGCCGCTGCTGTTGATACGTCCCTAGGGTCGAGGAAAGTCACACTAGCCTTGACGTTTCCCATGAACACCTCTCCGTTTTCTTTATAGAATGCATTTGGTGGGATCTCAATCTCAGCAATGGGATCCTGGCCTTTTGCCTCACCAAGATCTAGCTTATTAGTCTCTCTTGAGCTAATGATCACAGCTGGCTTTTTCCTCAACAGCTTGATCTCGTGGAACACAGCTCCACCTTTAGGATTGAATGGTAGCACTTTGGTGGTATTCACAAACTTCTGCATGTTGTCCACGAAGGTGAGGACCAGACGCTCTGTGTTTGTTGGTACCTGGATAGAGAATGTGCCTTTGTATCCAGTTCGACTTACTCTTGTGCCATCCATGTAGACGTGTCCAAACCTCATGGGCTCACCGGTGTCTGCTGCGATAGCACGTCCACGAACGATAGCCTTTGTGTCCACACATGTTTTACAACCACACTGAGTCACTACCATGATGGGCAACTGATATCCCTGACATGTAATTTCCTTCTTCTCCATGTTTGAAATTCCACAGCAGTAGGAAACTGAGTCTTTGCATCTGATGCCGTTATCCAGCTTCCCTGTGCACGTAGATGTTGGGCATTTTCCCACATCGTAGTAGAAAGAGTTAGTCTCGTTTTGAAAGCAGTCGTGTGGTAGTCGGATCGGATGGGAATCAGGCTTAGGGTTGCATGATGGTGCCGTTTGACCTTAACATAGAAAGGGATAGAAAACAGATAAATACCAAACTGAGACCAGACTATTTGTAAAGTATTTTGATAATTTTTAGGTTAATATGAATGATGTGTAGTTAAAGGATTAGCTCATTTCCAGAATAAAAATTTCCTGATAAATTACTTAACCCTATGTCATCCAAGATGTTTATGTCTTTCTTTCTTCAGTCGAAAAGAAATTAAGGTTTTTGAAGAAAATATTCCACAAATGCTCATCTCGCACTAGCTCTGCGATGCGCATGCGTGACTTCACGTTGAAAAGGTCACACGTGGTTAGTTCTTCGTCTGTGTACTCCAGTTCAAAAAGGCAGGGTAGGGCGAAAAACTCTAATTTTCACCTCCAACTTCAAAATCGCCTGACGTTATTTTACCTTTTTTTGTAAAGGGCTTTTGACTTTCTTTGCACGTTCTGAAACACTGGATCGGTACTTTTGCTTGCATCACATGTGACCTTTCCAACATGACTATGTGACGTGTAATAATGTAGCTGCAGAGCTAGTGCAAGATGAGCATTTGTGGCTAAAAACTTTATCAATTTTAATTTTTTTTAAGAAAATGACATCGTTTCACTAGATAAGCCTCTTTTTCCTTGGCTGGGATTGTGTAGAGCCCTTTGAAGCTGCATTTAAACTCCAGTTTGGACCTTCAGCCTGTTGGCTCCCATTGAAGTCGACTATATGGAGAAAAATGCTGGAATTTTTATTCTGGAAGTGACCTAATCCTTTAAAAAAGTAGGATGACAGGGCACACCAATAACTGTAAGGGTGGCTGGCTTAGATTTGATGGCTCCGTTCTCATTGCTGGCTCTGCAGTAGTATTCTCCTGTATGGTCCAAAGTGAGATTCCTCAGAACCAATGTCTCGTCATACTGATATTGACTCCTGTCCAGCAGAGTATCGTTGTGGAACCTAAAGATTGATAACAGCAATTATCATAGTTTTTCTCACATGTAGGATAATTGTTGCCATACTGTGGAGATTTCTTGATAACCTGTTTTGTCTGAACTGTCCTTATATAACCCTGCTTTTATTATTTATTTATTGGAGGAACGTAAAACATGAGGTTTTTGACTTTGGAAAGAGTGTCTATTTGTCATTCTCTATTTTCTCATTTAATTCCATCAGATAGGAAACATGGTTTAACTTGTAATCTGCTGAAATTTCATAGTGAACATCAATTTACATCAGAAAGCTTAAACTTACCATTCATACTGGTTGGGTTCAGGTGTGCCATCAATCTTACAACAGAAGGCAGCTGTCTGACCTTCCCTCCTGGCCTTGTTCTCAGGGTTTTTCAACACATACAGTTTTTCTGAGGAACATATTGATATCGCATTAGATTCACAGATTTTGAACATCTATTTTTATGTCTTTCAGACTTCAATGTTTGGTCTCCTGTGATGTATTCCACTGCTTGCAATAGTCATTTTTCATCAGTACAAATGTGTTAAACAAAACAAACAGTAATGTATACTTGTTAAGTATTATTAAGTTTTGTTAAAACTGTATCATTCTTTTGCAGTGGAAAAGGGAAAGAACTACAGGCCAAACTGGACCACCGGAAAAAAAAACTCATTATTGGACCTTGAAATGATTTAAACATTTATGGCTCATTTCCACCAAGAAGTATGGTTCAGTTCAGTACAGTACGGTAAGCAAATTTTCCCATTTTCATTGTCAGTTGTGAATGGTACCAAAATATCAAACCATACTGTACCACTTTTTTTGGGACACATCCCAAAAGTATACATACAGTTTAACACTGTATTTTAGAATTTATATTTATGTACATACGCACAGACAATCTCACGCTTTCTTCTTTCTCTACTTTCTGGTATACAACATGCCAATCAAGTAAGGGTACTGTTGGAGGTGAAAATACAATTCAGGACAGTACACCCTGATCCGGCTTGCATCATAATATACTGTAGTGAATCATACCACTCAGTGGAAATGAGCCATTAAACTGATCTTCTTAAGATTGGTATTCTAATGCTAATACAGATGGTTCATAGGTCAAATGGATTCAAGGTCATTAAAGATGCATTACTTGCTCTCTCCAGCTTCAAATGGACAACAGAGGTGCGTTCAGTGCTTGGGGGCACAGCAACTTGGTGTGGAGCGTGGTTTTTCAGCTTGATCATTAGTGTCGTGTTGCCATCTGGGCAGATTCCAGGGACTTGAAAATGGCCATTGTGATCAGTTACAGTAAGGAGTTTGGGGCTGGACCCAGCACGGAGGATGGCAGCTCCAGGTGCAGGGAGACCCCCCGGCACTACGGACTGATCCTAAAACGGTATGATCCAGGCACATGCAGCCATTGCACTCATCGTTTACCTTGCCCATCACACACTGCAGATCACAGCCTATAAATGAAAGAAGTTTTTTTTTTTTCAACAAATATAAGGTCAACTGAAAAAATTATTGCTTATAGTTTTGACTGTCTATATGGATGACAATAAAGACAATAGATTCTAACTGCATTTACGTGGACAAGGTGGCCCTTTGCATGACCTAGCCTCGACAGTTTGGCCATTGCATTGTTTGGAAGTGGATCTGCAGCTTCTAGAGCGATGCTGTATTGCAACGTGATCGCACTGAGCTGGGCACAGACTCCAGTCTGACCATGGACCCCATACCACTTCTTCAACTTCTGGAACAATTTCTGAATGGCCAGAGAAAGAGATTCTGCTAAATTTCTCGTGTAACATCAGAAATCAAAAACTGTGATTTTAACTCATGGTAAATACAAAATAATACATTTTTTGTGAATAATTATTTCTGCAGTTACATTAACAAATCCACCTTTTCCATATTTAATTTACATATTAAAATGTGCACAATAACAGAGTTTTGAACATAGAAACATCATTTGACTTGTCCAGCCTCATTTACTTACCTTTAGGGCACAGGAAACGTACAGCATAGTTTGAGCAGTTCCTCCCAACAGGCTGTTCATCATTGACACACCAGAAGCCCACAGTTGGGTCAGCATGTACTCTTTCCCCGGTGCTGCGAGCTGGGATCCACTCGGTAGTGCGTGCCTCTAGAGCTCGAGGAACCTCACAGACACGGGCTCGATAATAAAAACGAATGGCGTTCAGCTTTTCGTAGTCTCCCTTCCCTCCAGGGTGATCTACATTGAACCATGTAGTCCACTCATAATCATCTGAGGAAAGAGTTTTTGATGGATTTAAGTACCAGTTTAGTCATAAAGGTCAATTTTTTGAAATTGAGATTTATATATCATCTGAAAGCTGAATAAATAAGTTGTTCAGATAGGACAATATTTGGTCGAGATACAACTATTTGAAAATCTGGAATATGAGGGTGCAAAAACATCAAAATACAGAGAAAATGTTGTCCAAATTAAGTTCTTAGCGATGCATATTACTAATCAAAAATTACGTTTTGATATATTTATGGTAGGAAGTTTACAAAAAAATCTTCTTGGAACATGATCTTTACTTGATAGCCTAATGATTTTTGGCATAAAAGAAAAATTGATAATTTTGACCCATGCAATGTATTTCCGGTTATTGTTACAAATGTACCCGTGCTACTTATGATTGGTTCTGTGGTCCAGGGTCACATATTGGTTATGTACTTTTAGAATCATACAAATCTACATTATGGTACACAGCTGGGTTTGGTCTCCCTGATGTCCCCATGATGCTTCTCCATGACCCTAATAAGAAAACTCTATTAGTTTTTTCTTACAGGCCTAATCAGTTTTTAAAAGATGCAGCCCAATGATAAGTTTTTGATGTGGCAGTAAAAAATAGGTTATGCAAGACTTATTGTCATGGGTCTTACTAATAAAATATTACTACTTTTGTTTTCCAGTGATTTTTCAGATTACTTCATAGAGAGATTTCCGCTAGCGGTTCACACACAGTAGAACCAATTGCTAGCAGGTGGCTTTCTGCTGCTGGCTTGCAAAACACCTCAGCTTATGGATATACTGAGGAAACTAGAACAATGTTGCTTTCAGTAATGGGTTTGCTGAAGAGAGTTTTGGGGGTTGGGGTATTGGAAGAGTCATGTTTCTAAAAGCCAGCTGTCAATATCCTGTTGAAATCAGCTTCTGCCATGAGCAGTGACATGCCAGATAACTTCCATTAGCAATTCAGTGTGAAATGTGGTAATTAAAAATCATTGGGCAAACAAACCTTGAGAAAAGGTGCCTGTAATTCCCGACAGAAACAGAAGAAAGATCCATGTTGAGAGGCAGCCCATCCTGGCTCCCTGTTAATGACCCCCGACCTCCAGTTAAAAGGGGCTCCGACTTCTCACACACGACTCCCTCCAAACTAAGAATAGCCCAGTCACAAATCTTGTGCCGATCAGATATGAATATGAAGACGATTAGTAGACTGCACAGAAGGAAATGGACCATAGTTTTTTCATTTCAGTAAATCAAACTCCCAACTAGTTATGAACTCATTTCAACCTTTTAAAATTCAAACTGACCTGAGAAGAATTCTAAAATTAGTTTACATAAAACATTCCATTTTATAGAAACAGCTTCAGAATTCTGAAAAAATCATACTGAAACAAAGACAAGCTGGTGAGAAAGAGCTTAAGTACTTAGATTTTTAGCAGTTCTCAAATATCACATCTGTGAGAGCCATCACTACGTGTCAAGGGAATGCACAACTGTTTTTACATCCTGCCAAAAAAACTCAACTATACCTAACTACACATTCCATATGCACAAACAATTTGTGTATGGCATAACAAAATCCTTTTCAATGCAGTCAGTGCAATTTCTGTCTGTATTAGCATTTAAAACTTTAAAAGATCAAACATAATATGACTACTTCAATACAGAAGTGACTATAAATGCAACAGCTCTACAACTGAACTTTAAAGTGTTGTTTTAATGTCTCAATCAAATTATGCATTACAAACTGATATGTAAATTAAAATAATTTGTACATACAAAAAACACCCAAATTCAGGACTGAACAGATAATTTTGCTCAAAAATCCATATGATCAACACAAAATCTACAACAGTAAGAACATTTCTTTCTAGAGATAGCATTAATGTGAATCCAAATCCACAAAATATGGTTACAGTTAAAAGAAAAAAAAAAGATGAAAAGCTGATAATATGATACCTTACCAAAGGGTTCTCGGTGAGAATAAAAGTTTTTTTTATTCCTGATAGTTTCTTTGGTACACAGAGCAGTTGCTAAATAGTTGGAATGAGGAGGAGAGAGAGTGAATGTGAGGTCCAGGTCTGTGTCCGGTACTTATATAGCTCAGCCCTGAGCCATAGGGTCGGCTCTCTGCCATGAAACAACAACATGGGTTCAGCACCATCTACTGCTCCTGTACAGTAGACTAATTTCATGGCTTTCCAGTCAGGGGTGTTCTGAAACAAAAACCTCAAAGAAAAAAGGAGTCTCTACTGACAGATGTCAGAGATTTTTTTCCTGAGTCCTAGTAGCAAAAAATGGATCCTGTGAGAAGGTATTCAGATAAGGGTGTACAAAAGTAGACAGAGACAAAAACAGTTTTTTTTTTTCTTTCTTTTTCTTTCTTTTTCCATAATGATTCACAGTTGTGTCAGCGCTGTGGTGAGATATTCGTTGCTGGGAGTATGTTTAGTTATGCAACATGCAGAGGAAAGCCATTCAAGAATGACATCCATGTATTTCAAACACATGAATGCCATTACGTGACTCTTTTTAAACACATTAGCATGCTCTTTCCCATCTGTCCCCCTGAATGTGTTGATAAACAATATGAATGATTTGTAACGCTAAGGAGCCAACAGTAATACACTGTGGCTTTTCAGCCATGATGTCAGAATCTGGAGAACAAATACACTGTATCAGCAGAACGCAAACCTGTGCGACTGGAATAGATCTATAGAATAACAGATCGTAGGGTCAATGGGAAGTCAGATCAAAACTGGTCTAAAATATTGAAATATGGAAGATGAGGTCTTGTTTTAGTGTTCCAAGTGTTACTTGGATTAAAGCCCTTTAAGATGTCATATAACTGACCTACTCTATGAAATCAGCAAAGCAGCTGCAAACTTTAAACAGAGCAATGGACCAAAAAAAAACAGCTGCTATTAGTTTCAGTCTAGTTGCCCTGTTGAAATTCAGTATTTATTAAGTGCTTCCTGTGAACGAGCTTTACATGCTTTAATGCAGTTTTCTAGCGCTGTAATAGATTTAAGATATGTAACAGAATGGCGTTGGATAGCAGTCATTTTAAGTCTGACGGTTGGCCAAAATATGTTATTGGAATCATTTTTTTGTGGAACTTTGCTCTCATGACAAGAAAGCTGTTTTAACTCACTGTCCTAAAATCTAAAATCTCTGTCTACGCAGAGCATAATGGGACACATGGAGGTTTTTAATACCGTTAACATGCTGACTTAGTTGTTTGTAAGCAGGAGAATAAGAAACAACAGATGTTTCCTAATGATATTCTAAAAATATGTTCATCTGTATCGCTGGAATTCAAATGACCTTTATTTACTTGTCTCATAATATTAATAAGAAAAAGCAAGATGCATGGAAGAGCCATAACCAGAAAGAGCTGTACCAGTGTTCTAACTTTAAAAAAAGACAGTGACCATGACTCTTTAGTTAATGCTCTTCTATTTTTCTGTCTGTAGAATTATTCCATTATCAGTATTTAAGACATTTCACATTTCAGTTGTTCTGCTAAATTCGTCTACAAACAATCAGAAGCATTCTAATATGCAGTTCTACAGTACGATTGTGAGACTGACGGAACATAAAAAATGACTTCCTTCCTGATACATAATGGCTAAATTGAAGCATGCGGAGGGCAATTTCTTTTTTTGCAGGCAATGTTTAAGCCCAGCATGCATGAATGGAAAAGTAGACAGCACCAATAAAATCTTACCTTAGGTTTTTTGGACGCCGACTGTCGCATGAGCGTCCTGTTTTAGGGCAATTTGTAGTGTGAGGTCATTAGAACAGTATAAAAACAGGAAGTAGTTAGTGTTCCAGCTGACATGCCAGGTTTCACAACCATAAATTCCATTAGAATGTAGACAATATTATTAATTTCCAAGACAGAGAATAAAGAGTCTTGGTTAGAGGTTCTTCTTGTACCCCAGAAGAGCACAGTGATTCTCAACACTCAAACTCACACCATTTATAAACCCTCTTTTTGTTCATTCATTGCTTACTAATATAACTCCGGCACTAATCTGTGATGCCAGATGTTAAAGGGATAGTTTGCCCAAAAATTTCACCCATTATTTCTAACTCTCCCTCATGTAGTTTCAAACCCGTAAAACCATATAAATTAAGATATATTTGATGAAATCGGAGAGATTTAAGACTCTGTATAGACAGCAATGTAACTGACATTGTCAAGGCCCAGAAAGTTAGTAAGAACATCGTTAAAATAGTCCACGTGACAACAGTGGTTCAACTGGAATGTTATGAAGCTACAAGAATACTTTTTGTGCACAAGGAAAACAAAAATAACAACTTTATTCAAAAATGTATTCTCTTCCGTGTCAGTCTTCGATGCGCATCCACGAGAGTAACATGACGCATGTGTTTGGTGCTGCTTACGCAGGAGCCGCGTTCTGACGCAGAATGTCCATCTCTCTTCTGTATATTCTGTTTCAAATAAATAAGACTGGGCAAAAAAATTGCAAGTCATCCTCTTTGTTTACAAAGACTGTTTTGTGTACAGCTTGTGTCTTCCTCTGCTTGTGAACAAGGCGCAGCACATCTGGGTTTTACGTCAGAACGCCGGCTCTTGCATCAGCAGAACCACACGCATGCGTCGTGATACTCTCACGAGTGAACATGCAGCAAAGACGGACACGGAAGAGAAGAAATCGTTCAAAAATTTTTTTGTTGTTTTGTTTTCTTTGGACACAAAACGTATTCTTGTTGCTTCATAACATTGCGGTTGAAGCATTGATGTCACACAGACTATTTTAACGATGTCCTTACTAACTTTCTGGGTCTTGAATGTGGTAGTTGCATTGCTGTCTATGCAGGGTCAGAAACCTCTTGGATGTTATGAAAAATATCTTAATTTGTCTTCCGCAAATGAAGGTCTTATGGGTTTGAAACGACATGAGAGTAATTAATGACAGAATTTTCATTTTGGGGTTAAGCATCCTTTTAACACCTTGGCTCTGAATGATTTCATGTACTATAGTACTCCAAAATATAAAAAAAAATCCATGGTACCACCAAGTTCATGTCCCCCGCTTGAGACTACACATACTATTCAGTATAACTCATCTCATCCGAAGCTGTTAAATAACTGTCTTTTCTTTATGAGGCTATTTAAAGAGAACTGCTGCTCTTCAAAGCAACTTTTTTCTGTCTAATTGAGCATGGCAGGACCTGTAGGATGGGCGCTCAGAGACAAACTGGAAATACAAACAAAAACAGACAAACACACAAGGTTTGGCAGTTGCCTAGCAACGGGCGAAGACTCCAGCTCAAGTAATGGTCACATCAAGACCTCAGTAAGGAACACGTGGGTTGCAGGTGTCTAGAGCTTTAACTACTCATACTGGAGAAAAATAAATATCCAAATCAAACCAAGTTTCTTTAATCTAGTTTTCTTCATCATTTCGTTCAAGATAAAATCCCCTCTCTTTAGTCTGGATATTAAGTTGCACTCTTCTGGTAAAGCAGTTTTTGTTGTGCAAGGTCTCTCTGGCCATCCAGGCAAGACTAATCTTGACCGGCAGATACAAGTAATGGCTAAACTCAGTGGGTCTGGATCCAAACTGAATCATACAGGGATAGTGTGCTGGGGTTCTTGAGGAAGCTTGACATAATGACTACACCAGTGAAAGTATGCAGAACAGCTTCTGGTAGGGTCATTAAGGGGCCTGGACCCCAGGAAGAGCACGTTAACCTCTTTCCTCTTGCCATTCTGAGTGATGCACACATTCCCTGAAGTGGCTAAAAGCATTACACATAATTCACTCTGAGTGGTAAATCAGAAGTAGTTGAGACTGTGGATCAAGAACATATGAAACAGATTTGAATGGACATTGTCTTGTGTCTTTTTAGTGTGTGTTTTAAGATAAGTAGGGCTGGTATTGAAGTAAAAGTTTTGTTTTGGGAGTGCCTGCTTGGGAGTGTTTGAAATATTCCCAAGATCAGATACCTATAAACATTTAAAGGACATGTTCTACATTTACACACAAGCATATGACCTGAGGCACAGCAATGAGCGCTTTCAGCATGAAGCTGCCCTGCAGCTATAAAACACAAAGACATGCAGAATGGTCCGTGAGATTAAAAACATGTGGCAGACCAGCAAGAAGGATGAGATCTGCTTAGACCATGCTCAGTAGATTAAATCTTCCAACTTTCTAACATCCATTTGTTCATTCTGACTCAGTCTCTCTTTCCTTCAAGTCGAAGAAGGTTACTTCAAGGAAAATATGCTTCAAATCTTCCTGTCTTCACATAAGGGGATCAAAATTACACAATTGAATTGCTATGAGGAGTCAAAGGGTGCCTTCTGAACTACTTTTTTATTTGTGTTCCAAGAATATGCCATCATCTCCTGAACATCCTTTCCATTATTTGTTATTGCTGGACAAAAAAAATCAAAATGATGTTTATATTTCGGCCAGTTCACTAATGAATGGTTAAGACTGTTTTGCAAATGATTTACTGGAAAAAAAAAAAATCCATAACATATATTAACGCAGCTTGCAAGAACGCTGTACTCCATGCATAACCAACACAATTTTATAATTCCATTATATTTGCATGAGTGTGGAAACCCTGAAGAATGAGGTTTTGGGAAATTGTAATACACCCTGTCAAGTTTAATACACTCACACAAGTTCACTCTGTGGAGAACAATTAAAACATAGAGAAAATAAAACTAAATGAGCAACTGAATTTTGCTGTTTGTCACACTTATGCTTATGTTTAATACTATAAGAATGTAGGCAGTGTTCAGAAACAGAACAAAATCAATAAATGTTTTGAAAAGAAATACCAATGTTAGAAACGTAAAACCACTGTTGATAAACAGTCTGCATGAAACATTTCAAGATGTGCGAATGAAAAATGTAGAGCTGTTGATAGCTGTCTGGTCATTTTTCAGGATTATGAAAATATTTTTCCTTTGTTGATCTATTTTATTGGTTTACGAAATGCTCTTTGTGATGTGATTTAAAAGATGTGTTGTAAGCTGTGATTTGACTTTGTCTTTTTGCACATTATTAATGAGTCTGAAGTGAAATTCAAGCACGGTTGATGGCTGTTTTCGGGCCGTGAAAGGCAACCTTGGAAGATGTGTTTATGCTGCCTGTCTGTTTAGTCACAGCACCGTTCTCACACACTGCTAACAGTGCCCACAAATCTGCTCGCCTCCTGTGGATTTCTCCATGAGGATCTGGACATTCTGCACTTTCAAATTTATCATGGGAAATAACAGTAGGAAAAGCCAAACTTTCTGGAGTCCAAGCTTTTTGATTAATAAAGCAATGTGTGTGTAAGTGAAAGTGAGAGATATAGCAGGACAGAGAAGAGGAGATGAGAGCAACACCCAACAGTGTGAAGGGGCTGGTGAATCAGTCTCTTCCCCTGCCAAACTTAAAGTGACCCTCTTCAGATGTAGCTGTTACAATCACAAGTGTTTTTGACAAACAGATTACATCACTGTCTGGGAGCTCCAGGCCAGCCTCCTTCCTTCTTTTCCTGTGTTCACCTTATCAGAAAACAAAAATCTGGAAAAAAAAACAGAGCGAGACACATAAAAGAAAAAAGAAGGAGAAGAAAAAAAGAAAGCCTCTAGGTAAACATCTGTTTCTCATTCTCGATTAATGTTTGGGCTTCTGAACTCACATTCAGATGAGTGGCTAAACTAAAACAACTTCAGGCTGCTTCTAAAACCTTTTTCACCAGCCTTACTACAACACATTCTTGTTAGTAAAATTGATAATTGATAACCAGATGAAAAGTATCAACAAACTAATTTTAAAATGGGTCATTTATTAGCATTCACCATTAATCATCCTGGTTAATTTCTCTGCGGTTTGCAAAACAAATTTTCAGAAGCAAGCATAGAACAATAAAAAATCATTCATCAAAAATCAAGAAAAAAAAGTTATTTTTGCCAGTGTGCAGTTAGTCCTAAAACATTATGTTCTTATGAGTTACTGTTCTTGGCTAACTCCAAGCGCATCTCTTACATTAAAAAAGTAGACATGAAGGCTACTGCATGCTCCTTAGATTTTGTTCTCCACAGCCTCTTAAAAAGATATTGGAACCTTGTGCTCTGACCGTAAAATCTATCAGTCTAATAAACACTGTTTCTGCATTGTTCCCCATTCTGGTGATGCTATTATCTCAGTTCTGATGACATTATATGATTATACACTGGAAAAACTGAAACGACTGTGCCATTTACTGAAAGTGTGTTTTTATATTAATCTAATTGATAGTCATGGTTTTACAATCAATGGTTTTACAAAGTGTTTTACAATTTTGGTTTAAATAGTATTTTTGTTTGACACCAAAGTGTTGTGATGTACAGAACACATACTTCCAGAATAAAATTTCCTGATAATTTACTCACCCCCCCATGTCATCCATGATGTGCATGTCTTTCTTTCTTCAGTCGAAAAGAAATTAAAGGGGTCATTGGACGCCCATTTTCCACAAGGTGATATGATTCTTTAGGGTCTTATCTTGAAAAGTCTATAATATACTTTGGTTAAAAATTCTAAATGGTTGTGTAAAACAACACCCTTTTTACCTTGCCAAAATCAGCTCTGCAAAAATCGTCCTGTTCTGGTTGAGGTTGCTTTAAATGTTAATGAGCTCTGCTCGCCCCGCCCCTCTCTTCTCGCTGGAGAGTGATGAGCCTGTTTACTTTAGCTGCTAAACTTGCTAACTAGCACGTTATTAGAAAAGGTGATTTAAGAGATTCATAAAAAAAACCCCTTATACTCACTTCTGCTGTAGGTGAAGCTGGATCACAAATCTACTGCATCTTCAGTGGCTCAGATGTCGGGAGTAAATAACGACCACTATGTTCATTATTACTCCAGCAACACAACACCTCAATCGCTCAATCAGAGATATTCTTGTCTAACTTACATCCCTGCTCCAGCATCGAAACAATGGAGGTTGGACTGTGACAGCTAATCTGAGGTAAGACGCTCATGTCAATCAACTATCGTAGGAGCGGCACACCGACAGGCATCTGCGAATGGCTCGATTTGAAAAAGGGGATATTATTTTTACAGATTAATTAAAAACCAATTACAAAGCAAACGTACAAAGAAAGTCAAATGCCCTTTAAAAAAAATGTAAAACAATGATGTCGGATGATTTTGAAGTTGGAAGAGAAAACAAATTTTTTTCTACCTTTTTGAACCAAAGTACACAGACGAAAAAACTGTGAAGAGCCCTTTGAACTGCACTGAAACTGCAATTTGGACCTTCAACCCACTGGCTCCTATTTAAGTCCACTAAATGGATAAGAATCCTTGAATGTTTTCCTCAAAAACCTTAATTTCTTTTTGACTGAAGAAAGAAAGACATGAACATCCTGGATGACATTAGGGTAAATTATCAGGAAATTTTTGGCCTGCAAGTGAAAAAATTCTTTAAGTATTGTTTTTTTGAGCAAGATGAGAAGAGACAAGACTTGATTTGCATTTAATGTTCAGTTATGTTGGGATTTAGAACCGTTTCAATTACACACACACAAAAAGTCACTGTGACAAATTAGTGTAAATGAAATTTTTCCCCTGATCCCCACTGTCAAAACAAGTCATGTCTTTTTCAAAAAGACACAAACAAACTCTGATATGTTTGAAATTGGTCAAAAGACACGTGAGGGCCGATTCCTTCATCGCCTAACTGCCAGCACAATGAGGTCTGTGCACAGTTCACTATCATTCGTCTCTGTCAAGCCTGTGGTCTGTCCAATAGCCACAACACGTGGCTGTAACAACAGCCTACTCAAACCAGGTCACAAAAAGCAACACTAGATAACCATGAGGACAATACACATAAAATAATCAGGAAACATAACACAAAATATAACATCAAAATTGAAATCCACACAAACTTGTCCAGAGCGGGTACTGAAAGGATTCATTCTATGGCAGAGGATTTTAATAGCACACAATTTACCGCTTATAATGGTCTGTGTAATTGGGGTGAAAGGTAGGATTAGAGTGCTTTGTAAAGTCCAACTCTATGTCAGTTAAAATTGAAGGCCCCCCTATCATTTGTACCTATATATAAATGGACACACACATGCAAACAGACATGTACTCTCAGACAGATCCCTGTAAAATCCATCAGAGCCAGTGAAATCCCCAAGATTTCCTCCTCCACAGAACAGAGACACACATATGCATGAACACATACCTCCTTCCTCTAGAGAGGACATCCAAGAACAAAGAAAACCACAAGCGTCAGCACAGAGCCAAGCGTGTAGCATGACTGCTCCAAACATTTCCCATGTTTACTTGACTGTTTTGTTCTTGACGTAGTGCATTTTATGCGTGAACAGAGGATATCTGGAAAGCATTTGTTCCCGTATCATGTGGCACTAGGAGGTAGAAAGTGTGCTGTCCAGCTGCATTACTGCCTGGTATCGGAACTACGGTCGTTGCAGATGATGGTTAAACCAGCTGAGAACATCACTGGGGCTGTTCTACCTTCCATCTAAGATGCATCTGCAAGACTGTCATCAAAGTCCAAAACTTCTCTCATCATCACATAGACTTTTCGCCCATTTGCCATCTGGAGAAGGATACTGAGACATTAAGGCTACATGTGCCAGACTCTGTAACAGCTGTAAGACAGGCTGAAATGACTCGTGAACACCCAATACTCAAAAACAAAAAACAATATGATGTCACAATTCCTTTATATGCATAATGGAATTATTATGTCAGCTAGGATAAGCGAATTATGCAAATTATAAATAGTTAATAGTGAACACTTCTGATGGAAATTCTTTCAGCCAAAAGAAAAGTGTTAAGGGATTATTTCACTTCCAGAATGAGAAATTCCTGATAATTTACTCACCCGCATGTCATCCAAGATGTTCATGTCTTTCTTTTTTTCAGTCAGAAATTAAGCTTTATTGAAGAAAACATTCCAGGATTTTTCTCCATCTAGTGGACTTCAATGGGAACCAACGACCTGAAGGTCCAAATTACAGTTTCAGTGCAGCTTCAAAGGGCCCTACATGATCCCAGCCAAGGAATAAGGGTTCTATCTAGCTAAACAACCAGTCATTTTCTAAAAAAAAACGAAAAAATCTTAATAATTTATATACTTTTTAACCACAAACGCTTGTTGTCACGCATTGCCGTAATCACATTGGAAAGGTGACACGCGGTTAGTTTTTCGTAGGGCAAAAAAACTCCATCTCATTTTCTCCGCCAACTTCAAAACCATCCGACATCATTGCTTTACCTGCCTTTCTTTTAGATCTGTCTTTGCATGTTCCCTTTGTAAACACTGAGTCGGTACTTCCGCTTTCATCACATGTGACCTTTCCAACATGACTACGTATGCATGAGGTGGAGTTGGTGCAAGACAAGCATTTGTGGTTAAAATGTATATGTATTTTTTAGAAAATGGCAGATTGTTTCGCTAGATAAGACCCTTATTCCTCAGCAGGGATCGTTTGTAGCTGCATTAAAACTGCAGTTTGGACCTTCAACATGTTGGCCACCATTGAAGTCCACTATATAGACAAAAATCCTGGAATGTTTTTCTCAAAAACCTTTTCGTCTGAAGAAAGAAAGACATGAACATCTTAGGGGTGAGTAAATTATTAGGTATTTTTAATTCTGGAAGATAACTAATCTTCAAACTTGCACTTCTTAAGAATCACCACTAGGTGACACTGTAATGAAGTGTTGAGCAGATACTGTTTAGGATGAAAAATGTCAAACTCTTAAATCAGGAAAAAACATCAGGGAAAAAAAAACATAAATGATACCATAGCGCTCTATACAAACAGAAAAATGAGAGACAGGTAATCAAAAATACTGTTTCAAGAACCTGAATTCACTTTATCAGGTTTGGAGTCTCCTTTAAATCAGAACAATAGCTCTTTATCGTTGGCATTACAGCATACAGTTTATTACTGCCAAAGGCTGTTATTAAAATATCTATGTAAAGTGAGCTCACGGTTGTATAACTTTATTTTGTGAAAAACAAATGTTCTCTGTTATTTTTCTCTTTCTGATTCCACTCTGTCATTAATCTTAAATTAAGTCATCTCTTCATTACAGCATGGGTTCAACGGGAATTTGTTAATGTGATATAGACGTAATGTCAGCCATCTGGAATTTCACATGGAGGACTGTATAAACAAAAACACAACATCATATGGAGACTGTCTGACATTCCCCAGAAGGAGGTCTATTACGATCAGATTTATGCCATTTATGCCTCTCACTACATTTAGATTGTTTCTCATTCTCAGACACATCAGATCACTATCTGTAGATAGGCTTAGATCAAACGTGTAATTGTTATGACTCACCACTGGGTGGCAGTGTGAGGAGGTGTATGGACGATGTCCAGAGTGCCAGAGGCATCATTTGCACCTGTGGAAAATGACAAATGCCTTGTTAGATGAGAGCCATCAATCAAACAAAAATCATTTTCACCCACAGCTCCCTATACAGGGAGCTCTAAGGAAAAAACAACGGACAGAAACACTAGCAAAACCTCATACCGCTTGAAAATGAAGCCCATCAGCGGAGACAGCATTGCGTTAAAACGTAATAGGTTTTAAGGAAAAGGCTGTTTGGGATTTAAAGGTCAAAATGAAGGCTGAGGAAGAAAAAGCAGCCATGCATTTCAATACACGAGATCATTAGACACTTGGTTTAAATATTACATCTAACTATCAGGGCCAGGCCATAATTAAAAAGCCATGATTAATGTTCCTCCCCTAAATAAGCACATAGCACGTGGCCTTAAAAGGAACATTAATTCCAAACCACTGTATTCCAGTGATTTGTGTCATTGTTGTCTATGCTTGTTTCTACAGGTGTAGACCCCCATGTTTACAAGGAATAATGGGGCTAATTTATGGCTCTGAACCCCAGTATATGACGGCGTCGTCGTAAAATCTGAATCCCGGCACTAAGCGGTAAGATAGAAAAGGACAATCACTGGATAATGGGCAATTTGCCTTCCATTTAAGTCTCTAAATGCCTCATTCCCACTTTGTGTAATTACCCAATTAAAGCTTATTCTGTAGATTTGTCTCTCTGGCACGCTCTCCTTCGTTCACTGGACCATCATATTGATACTCCTGCAGCAGCCTTCAATATGAATGTTTCTCACTGAGAAACATTCAAACAGACAACTTGGTTTTGGTACCTAATTAGCATGTCATTAGCATGAACATGCCTATAATTGCATCCGGAATTTGAATGTGAACGCTCTGGCCCACATGGCTTTTGTGGTTTGAGCCTAATTAACCAGGCCTGATCGAGCTATACTACACGTTGGGAGAAGAATGGGAGACCACAGACTTACCGACACTAAAAATGCATTTTAAATCTGTCATGCTACAAACTTGAATGCAATGTGCATGCAATATTATACATTATGATTGCTGTTCTATATAATTTAAAAACAGTGGTTGGATAAAAACTGTAGAATTTACATTCCCTGTCAGTACCGCTCATGAATCACAACTGACAGTCTCAACGTGTATGAGTTCAGTACAATTTGGAATACAAGATGAGAATGGAATAAGCCAATATGCATTAGTGGTGGTGCATTAACATGAGAAAGCAGGCTGCATGTCTTTATGCATGACATTCATGAATAATACAGCTAAGGCTAATTTAGTCCAATGTGTCATTATCTTTTCTTTATGACTGTGAGCTTGTGTGGGAGGGAAAAGAGGTAAGTGTGGGATATTGTAGAAGTATACGTGGGAGATCATGATTGTGTGTGTGCTTAAGTAGCGTTATTTGAAACTCAATTCTTATGAGTTCCTTTCTTTTTTTGGCTTTGGTTTGCTAAGTGAGTAGCAGGTGTTAGCAGAGCAACACTGTAATATATCCTAGTAAATTTATGGTTAAAAAAACTGTCAGCTTTGGTTTACAGAAATTTACTGGGAGGTCATTTTCCTGCCTATTTCTTTATTAACATGCATTATGTTAAAATACCACTACAAGAATCTGCTATGTTCCTTAAAAGGCACACATAACCTACAGGTTGTAAAATAGAAAGCTACACTGAATCAGAGTTCATCATATGCTGCCAATTCACAAACTACAGACAATAATATTTAAACAAATTATTACCATGATGTGCACATACGCAGCTCACAGAATTAATGATATTAACTTGCACAGTCATTATCACTTTCTATTTCTAAACCCAAATATTGCTCCAAAATTAACTTCCCTTTGAAAGCCACCTGATATCAGAGCTCGGCATCCATTCTGTGTGGAGCTTGGTGGCTTACACACAACTGAATGAGGCTTGCCTTGTACAGTGAGCTGATTGCTTTTAAGGTGGGTGGCTGATGCAGAGGGTTTGCTCTGCCGTGTTTTTTTTTTTAATGACAATCTAGCGAGGTATGCAGCCTGTATGTGATAATGGAGGAGGCACAGAGCAGCTGGAAGTGGATTATCAGAAGCGAGTGGGAGACTGTATGTGTGTGTGCCTGAAAGAAATGAGAGCTAGCCTGTGTCTGTGTGATTACACAGTGAAGGAGGGGCAACACCCTGGACCTTGAGACCTGCCTCACAGCTGCAGTGCCCTGGAGAGATGGATGCACAGCAGGCAGGCAGAGATCTGGATGCCTGCTAGGGTTCCTAGCCGCTCTGTGTGCTCCAGAAGTATCGTACAGACTGCAATGAGAGAGGGCCATCTGTAGACTGGAGCGGAGCCTGCCGTGGGGGCCTGATTTTAAATCCCTTGATCAAACATATATTACAAGAGCAAGGAAGAAAAATAAGAAAGAGATGCAAAATTGATTGGGTGTGTAGGAGATAGGGCTTTCTCTTCTTCACTTTCATTCTCGGTATCTTCTCGCTTTCTTTTGTTTAGATTACAGCGCTATTTTTCCTCGCATTTGCTTTTCCCATGCTGTTGGCCTTGTTTGATTTAAAAGAAGAGGAGTGGGTGTTTAGAAAGCAGAGTCTTTTGAAATTAATTGTAATAAAAACAGATACTCAAAGAGACACAAACCATAAAAAAAATGATTAAAGCTGTTATAGTGATTCTGTTAAATACAAAAGAAAATGGGTTATGGGGCCCAAATAACTCTGAACCACATTGGCTTTCATTGTATAGACAAAACATTTTTTTTTTTTTCAAAATACCGTATTAGTAAGACAGTCAAACAGATTTGAAGTCGAGGGTGACAAAAATGTATCAATAAATTAATTTATGATAAGACACTATAATTCTTTAATGTATTAATATCTTAATGTTATTAATATTTTTTTGAATGCAAAATAATACAATACAAATACGAAATGTTATAAACGCAATAATACTTTTACATATGAAATTAAAAATTCGGTCATTCGATCAATTCAAATAAATTCATTCATTTACGAATGAAGCAAATTACTGTCCAGTAAGTCAAGTAAAGTGGAGCCCTGACAAGTAAAACTAAAAGTGATATGCAGCAGCCTTAAATATGAACAACAAACCTCTCGCCGTTTCCACGATTTTATCCAAGTCATTTTCTTGTTTTTCCGCGCATTTTCGGTAAGTAGCAGTCCAGAAGCAGTCCAAACACTACTAACGCTATTTCCTCCTGCCCATAGTTCGCGGTGTGTGTTTACTCATGAAGGCACGTTTGTTCGCGAGAGATTTTGCAGATTTCCCCTTTTTCACAGTCGGGAAAACGAAACGAAAGAGAAGTCACTGACTTTTTTGCAACAGGTGGGATTCAGCTTATGGCACTTCCCATTCATTCCTATGGCATCTGAGTATTTTTTTTTTTTTTTTACCTTGGCACTTTTTTATTGCAGGAGCTCTATTACAACAAGCAAAACCCAATTCAATAAATATTAAATATTTATTTAATATTTATTTAATACTCCTCTGCGTGGAGTTCTTATCATATGGGTATGCAGAAATTTCGGATCTGATTTGAGCTAAGGACGCCTTAAAATATTTGAACTTCTGCGGCTAGACCATATGCTACCGCCCGACCGGATGTGATGTATTCTATTAAAAACTATGAAGGTAAGGTTAGAATGACCAATATTTTGTTCACTTTAATATGATTCTTTAAACAATATTTCTGTAAAATGGTGCTTTAGAATAATTATGGCACAGTTAATTATTTTATAATTATTAAATCATTATTTACGTTGATTAGCCCCATAAAGCCTACTATGTTTTTATTTTGGGGGTCATTTGTTTTGTGACAAAACATTCATACATTGATTATATTCATTCAAATCATTAATTTTACCAAAGTGAATATGCCGAGGTAACGGTTTCTGCACAACCCATTTAAGGGGCCATTCACATATTGCCTCTTTTGCGCGCTCGTTATTTCAAATGTAGACGCGTGGCAGCCGCGCTCATAACGGAAGCGAAGCGGACGCGCTGCGACGCGCTTGGTTTTTTTCAGGCGCCTCCGCGCCGCATCGAGATGAAAACATCTCAACTTTTCAGAATGCCGCAAACGCACCGCGGGTCATGTGACAAGATTCAACCAATTAGCTTCATCCTTTCCCGTAACAACATTGAAAGCTCAGCCAAGATGGAGAAACAACTGATCATAGCTGTACATTTTTAAATAAATTTAGTAGCAGAGCTACAGCAAATGATTTTTAGTGCTGGAAATCCGTTTGTCCTTTGATGAAACTTCCGCGTCTTCATTGAGAGTGTGGGTCATGGTTGCTTAGCAACGGCAGACGCCACGGGAGAGCAAGCTACAGAGCGCTTTGGAAAGGAGGAAAAATCGGCGCGCCTAGCGTTTTCCACGCGTTTTTAGGCGCGATATGTGAACGGCCCCTAAAAGTTCTGTGCGGCTGCCACAAGGGGGAGAAATGCGACAGTCGTGTCCAAATGTCCTATGCAGTGGAGAGGCGGCTAAAATGCGATGCATATTTTTTGCGCAGCCCTACACTGTAAAAACTCCAACTTGCAAATTGTTCACTTAGTTTAAAAATGTAAGTCAAGTGGACACATTTTTAAGCAAAATGTTGAGTTTACACATAAAAACAAGTTAACTCAATGTTTACTATATTTTTCTCAATGAACACAAATAAGAAAGTTGAGCAAACTCAGTATTTTTATTTCTTCATTTGAGCGGTCAACTTGACATTATTGCGCATGCGCAAAGTGCCGTCGCTGAACTATACACGGAGTTTACTGCTTCAAACATAAACAACGATGGCAAAGGGAGTGGATGTCTTCTTTTAAGGTAAGTTCTTTCTGCCTAGATTTAATATAGAAAGTAAGCCAAATAAACTACACAGTTAGGTTTGTAAATGTTCTTTAAAGAAAGAATAAACATTGTTGAATGAAGTCTGGCGGCTAACTAGTTAGCTAGCTTTGTTTTTCCAAGCACAATCAGCTAACGTTAGCATTTGCAAGGTATGTATACAGATATATTTTTATAGATACAGTTCAAATGTAGATTAAACGATTATATAATTAACCAGATAGAGGTTAATTATGTGTTGTATTTCGTTGTGCTAGGCGATATAACTTACTAGTTTATCTGGCACACAGTTGTTGTTGTTGTTGTTTTTTTTTTGTTTTTTGTGAATCCGCGATACTGGTGCATATATGTGAAAGTGCAAGACGTGTAAGATGATAAACGTGCTTATTGACACACAACCGAAGCCTGCAGAAAATATGCGATCACAGATTCATCTCTCTGTAGCAGCTTAGTTCGCTTAAATTGTCAAATACACATAAAGTTATGTCAAAATGTGATTATTTACATAAACAATCACTTGTAAGTCTGAAATGAGAGTCAACGTGTGAGATAAAATCGCCTGTGTCAGTAAATTTGATCCGTGCATTAACGTTAGCCTCATAAACCTGCTGATATTTGTTCCGTTAATGTTACTAAATAAATAAATAAATAAATAAATAAATAAAAAGCTAAGACAACACTCAGTCCTCTTGACTGAACAAATTTAGCAGCTTCAATAAGAGTCAGTTTATTCCATACAGTGAAGATATGCAGTATTTTTTTATACATGTATTTTTTGTATTATTTCTGACTTATTTCTGTACTGGTAAAAACTAGTCCTTATCCAGAATTTTATTATTATTATTTTTGTTATGTTTTAAACATTTAATGTCAATATTTAGTAGGAAATATAATTTTTTTTTTTTTTTTTTTTTTTTTTACTGCAGGACACAAAGCCAGAGGATGTCCACACTAAGGGTATGAAGATGAGCATCTTAACTATTACTGGAAGATGATGTTGTCATCCACTCAAACCTAAAGGTGCCTAGGATGTAGTACTAGAGACGCAGATTGTGTTGGAATATATACATGGCCTTACCACTGCTGTTGCTGTCCTCTTTGGCTTAATTTAGATCATCCAAAAAAATGAAAATTCTGTCATCATTTACTCACAGCCATGTCGATCCAAACCCATAAGACATTTGTTCATCTTTAATACACAAATGAAGATATTTTTAATGAAACCTGAGATATTTCTGTCCATTCACCTAAAATTCTGATGCTTCAAAATGTTCATAAAGAGATTATAAAACAAATACATAAGAATCGAATGGTTTAAACAAAGTCTTCTGAAGAGACGTGATCACATTACACATCACGCATTTCACACTAAATGCTGCTCCGTCTCTGCAAGTGCTGTGAGTTTGAGCCTTATATAACATGTATTAAAAAAAAAACCCCAGAAATTGTATTATATTTTAGTTTTCTATACAGTGATAGCTTAAAAGCTATGTCAATTAGCACTGCATTATAAGTACACTCTAAAAAGATTCTTTAAAGGTCTATTTAGAACCGAGTTTAGTTTTTTTTTTTTTATTCCTGGCTTTTTACAAAAAAAAAAAAAAATTGTAACTGTCAAAACACCTCATTACTCATATTCTGGACATCAACTATCCAGCTACACAGACTATCAACACAGTTTCAACAGGTGAAGTTCTTTCTTACAATGTCTATAAAATGTTAACTTTCATATTGTAACTTGTTTCCCATTGCCAATAATGTCTTTTTCTTTTTTTTAGGTTCTTTTTTGTGTGACCAGCTCTGTTCGGTTAAGGATACTCTCTTCTCCACTAAGTAATAGAGGTAATGAGTTTATTCATTGTTAGATTTTTCTTAAAATTATTACTTGAGTCTATGCTTAAGTGTTAAAGCTATATAAAACTATCCTAAGATCCAACTTTAAATCACTTTTTCTTTTTTTAATATTTTGAAGGGCATACTGCTTATATGTCAATTTTTGCTTATGGCCTTCATAAGCATAATTGTTTTTACATAAACACATGGACACTCTTTAACTGTAAACTCAACTGTGTATTTCAGATGCATCATATTCACAACCTCATCATCTGCAGAGAAACTGCCACTCAATCACACCACATTGATGGGCTTAAAGGCATCACAGAGGATCCTGAAGATACATTATTCCTGGAAATTTTATCATTTATTTTCTATTTCTATTTTTACTTTCTGATGTATTTTTTTCATGTTCATTGTCAACTGTCATTTATTATTTGTATTTAGCCAATAACTGTTTTTAGAGCATTTTCATTTTTGCTTCAAGTTCATGTCAATTAAAAAAAATAAAAGTACCTAACTGAAACTACATGCTGTTTTGTTTAGTTTTTGTGTGAGTGTGTAAAACCCTAATACAGGCTAAAATACATTATAGGAAAAACAAAAATGGTAATAGATAATATATGTAAATAATATTAATAAGTAAAACTAGTATCAAAGGTATAAATATACTAATATTAATGAAAATAAACTATTTTCAAATGTACTATTTTCTAAATCCTATTTCATGCATCCCTACAATTGCGTCTCTTTAGGAGACTTAAACTGCTCAATTCAGATTAATTTATATATTTATTTAATTATTTATGATCTCTTTATATACGCTTTGAAGTTTTGGGTGAACAGACTTTCAATACAGAAGTCTCTCAAATTTCATTAAAATATTTTAATTTGTGTTGAGTGTGAACAACGGTTTAGAACAACATGGGAGTGAGTAAATGATACATTTTCAGAATAATTTTGGTTGAATTATTCCTTGAAGTGTTGTGTTAATAGTTGAAATATTTTGCTTCTTGATCCAGTGTGTTTGTTGCATTATGGATGCGCCAAAATAATAGATGGAGCAAGATGAACGTTTAAAATGACGGTAAAGTTTAGCTTCCTTTAAATTATATAAAAGTTTTTTTTGTGACTTTTGATTTAAAACTTTACTTAAGGCTGCAGAATTTTAATATTTTTAATGTTACATTTTTCTGGCACTTAAAAAAATAATTTTTAAGTGTGTGTTTTTTGTTTAAGAGTGTTTTTATTGTAAATAGTCACATCCTAGTTACATCATAGTTTGAGTGGAGAAAAGCTAAATTGTGTTCATTTTGCAGAATGCCAATAAATACTTTCTGTAATGATGACAAAATCTTGTTTGTGTTATATTTACAGTATTGTTCATACTGCATGCATTTGTATTCTTAAAGGATGTGGAGGAGCATACAATGTGGCTTAGAGTCTGGATGTAAGATTTAAAGTTATACATTTAAATAGTAAAACATGCAGTTGAGTTGGCTTAAAATACTAAAGCAACCGGCTGCAAAGCTTTTTTGAGGTTACTGAACTTCAAGCAAAAAAATACTGGCACAACTTAGTTCTTGAAGTTCAGTATACTCAAAAAAGCTTTGCAGCTGGTTACCTTAATATTTTAAGTTGAGTCAACTTAACAATTTAAGTTAATCTGCTGCAAAGCATTTTTGAGTTTACTGAACTTCAAGAACTAAGTTGTGCCAACTCTGACTGGTAGTTTACTCAACTTCACTGAAGTTCACTGAACTTTTATATATGAGTTGGCACAACTTCCCTCCTTTAAAGTTGAGTAAACTCAAAATTGCTGTGCAGCAGATTAACTTAATTTTTTAAGTTAACTCAACTTTTTATTTTTTACAGTGTATTATCAAGGCACACGTGATCCAAGTTGACCATTGCGCTTTCTCCAATAGCAAGTAAAACAGGCCCTCTCATCTCCCAATAGTTCAAAAATCTGTTTGAAATTTCGAAACGTTTCGAAACAGTTATGACGCAAAAAAGCCTCGTTTGCTGAAATCACGTGAATTTAGCAGTTTGATACTTGTTTCGAAACAACTGATTCACAAAAGATTCGAAGCTTCTCAAAGCTGTGCTTTGAAAGCACCCAGTACTAGTTGTTTGTGAATGGAATTGGTAGTGTGTGGTGGCTGTCTTGGTCACATCGCAGCACTCCACACACTATAGGAACAAAACTGTTAAATCTATGATTTTTTAAAAATAATTATGCGTGTAAAAATCTTTTAGCATGGGCCAGCCTTTAATAAATTTTATTTCTGTAAATGTCAGACACTCGATACAGGTTTACTTGTATTTTGAAATCGAAATGAACCTACACACCTTCCAGTCCCACAGGGTAAGATGCAGAAATCATCAACATCCCTGATAGGATTGTCTGGCAAACCCAGCTTCTCTCTTCAGCTATTTCCATTGCAGTGAAACAGTTGCCAGCACAATACTCTTCTCTCAACATTCCATTCCCTATCCCTCCCCATTCTTTGCAAAAGTAAATGAAAGTATTCTGTTAGCACAAGCGGCTGGTGTATAGTGTATCCGACGCTCTTGACCTGTGTAGTTTCCCTGCACTTTTGTCCCGTTACCCCTCTCTGCTACAATGAGCGCTCAATTCTCTTTCCATAGAATCCCATCTGGCCCCTGTCCTTCTATAGCCTCTATAGAGAACATGATTCCCTGGATCTCCTCAATCTATTGTTTGGTGGAGGAGACTCTGGGAATGGAGAGAAGGACATTTTAAACAGCAAGTGAAACTATGGTCTTTCAATTGAGCCCCATTTGTACATTCTCACTGGCCTCATTGATCCTGTCTTTGAGTCTGCTTTATATACTAATATTGTGAAGGTATACTATTGTGGCTTGTGTTCTTTACAGTATCAGATGTTCGTGGCGACCTGTTGAATGGTTATTGTGTTGTTTTTTTTAACAGACAGGTGGAAGCAAGAGCTCCTCTCACACTGCAGGTGTGTGAAAAAAGACGGACAGTGAGTCATCTTCAACAGAGAATAATTTTTTTGAAGAGGAATCAGTGTATTAACCAATGCTGTATATAACTTATAGAAGGGATAGTTATCTATTTTATAATTATCTATCTAATCGTTTTAATGCAGACAGTAGTTACAGTGGAATTGCTTGTGTTCATCAGGAGGATTAGAGGTTAGAGATGGAATCGCAATGGGAATTCAGTGTTATGCTATACAGTTCCTTGGTAATTTACAGTAATGAGTGGCAAAATGTAAATATTTTAACAGCAATTAGATTTTACTAAACTGTGAACACAGTTGCTGTTGAACCTCAATGTATGGACTGTGAAAAAGCTGTGACTCTCAGTTTACCATTTCCCCTGCCATGATCTCTAACAATGTCTAGTTGCTGAGTTTCTCTCTCTCTTTCTGAGAGTAGATTAGCTGATAAAGTAAAAATGTTTTATGCTTACCTACGTGTTTGTACTATACTTCAGATGTCAACAAAAGCCCTATACGGAGTCAGATTGCATCTCATGAAGGCGTAAGTTATTTTCACCATTTTCAGTGATTTGATTGCCGTCCAAATCCAGAATGTTGACGTTTATCTCTCACCATCCGCATAAAAATCCCCGGCCGAATTGCCTGCTGTTATTTGACAAACACCAAGGTCGTGTAGTAATTTAATTGCTATCCGAATCCACATCTCTGAGTTTACAAGAAGAAATCGTTTCAATATTCAATGTTTAAATTCTTTATGACCACTGCTGAACACCATATGGTAACTGTTGTACTTCGCTGATTCGTAAACATTCAAAATGGGTGTTTATTATGGCAGCAGCAACAGTAATTTAAACAATTTTAAAATGTTCATTATATAGTTATATACATAACTATATTGCGTATAATTATTGTATATGCTACTATAGCACGTCTATTTTCCTATTTTTAGACAAGAGATTTAAATAGCCTAAACAAATAATACATAGGATTATATATTATAAAATATGTTTAGAACAACAAGAATACATTTTACATTATAAGTCATTTTAAAATACATTTTACACAATAACAAGAATAAATTTGTAAATAAAATTCATTTTATTTACAGCAGACAATAATATGACTGGTCATGTGAGCAGCGCGTTCCCAGGTTCATAGGATCACAAAACTCGCTCCTCCACAGTGAATAAATCAGCATCTGAATCCATGAGATTTATCACTAAGGTGCCATGTAAATTTATATTTACAGATGTCCACATGAGAAACGATTACCGTCTGAATAGGGCTAATGTGTGCATGTTACCATACATTTGCATACATGGGTAAGGAAACTCACACATGCTTAGATCATATGTGTGAGTATGTGTGGACATATGATTATGAATAACACAGTCTTTGCCCTAATGTATGGCCCAAGGCTGATGAAGCGAGGAGAAATGACTCTTTTTCATTTAGCTAGACCTGACCCCAACATTGATTCCAGCCCAGTTCCAGCAGGAGTCCATTATCTATGAGATTACTTCTTCAGGTCTTTTATTTTGTCCTTCAGCATCTTAAGCAGACCCAACACACAGAGTTGATTGAGTAACTCCTCTGACCTGCTCTGACTGTTTTCTTTGACCTCTAAAAGGATCACCACATCATCCCACTAACACCTCAGCGTTCACTCGCTTCTCCCACAGCTCATTTACTGTTTTTGCTTTGTTTTTCTCTCTTTCTCATCATTTTCACCTATCCATCTTTGTCTTACTGCTTCTATCTATCTATCTATCTTTCTTTCTTTCTTTCTTCGCACGTACTAGTGCAGTGAGATATAATGAGATGTAAGGATATTCAATAACTCCAGTGACCACCCCATCATTACACCATCACTAAAATGAGGACATAATTAATAAATGCCACTTTGCTCCGTTTAGTCTACTGCCTTTTCTGTTTTTCTAATTGATCACAATGCCATTTCAGTAACTACAGGTTCAGAGGCCAGAAGTAAGATAGTCAATTCGCAGCCTTGGTCCTGCATGCTAATTGATCTCACAACAAGGTTATATTCCCTGAACAATTTGTGATTGCGCAGTAATGATCTATTAATCATGATGGATTTTCTGTGAGTACGGAGGCATGTTTTTACAGGCCCTCTGTCTGCTGCCATGGACACTAATGATATGACCTTTGGACACTGACAAGGTCTTTGCCATAGTGAGCACAGCAGATTACCGTGGAAAGAAACAAAAGCAGAAACATGGTACTGATATCTGTACTAAAGACAGTACTTGCACATCATGTTTCTAAATAGTAGCAGTTTCTAGTCTAACAGGATAATGTTAATAATTTGATTAATGAGAATTATTATTGAATTGTATTTAATTCTCTATTGTACTTGAAGTTTGTGTGCGCAATATAAACCCGTCAGAAGAATGAATTCCAGAGCGTTTGTGTCTCTAAGGGTGTGCACTTCTCAGCCCTTTGATTTATGTCAGAATCGTTCAGATAGAGGGCAGCAGGTGAATTGATTGGAGGAGTGTCTTATTCCTCTGTCGGGTATGTGATGAAAAGCACAGAGGAAGGCAGGCGACACAGAGTGCTCTGGGAAAAATGACATTGATTCTTCCTCCAGAGAGCAGGAAGTAGAGGAAGATGGGACAGTCTGGAGCTGAGCTGCCCTTGAGAAAAAATAATGACAATTCCATTACACCTCCCTCTGCTACTGTAACATCCCATAACTATCCTCATCTTCCTCACTCTGTATAAGTGTTTTCTAATTAATGTAGCACGTGCCTGTGAATCATACCAGTGACAGTTTATTAAGTCTACGTGTCCTTTGTGGGAGCATTTAGTTGAGTCTAGGACTAATGGAAAGGAAATGAGCTATTGACATCCCTCATATAATTTTACTGCAAATGAATTACTTCGGAATGTTTAATTCATTGTCACTGATTTTGAAGGACTTCTCTGCTAAAATCATTATCCTAATCAGTATTTTTATTTTTCCAGTAATAATGTCTGCATCCCAAACAAAAGATACATTTACTTTAGAATCAGATGTGCATAAAATATTAGGATTAGGAATATTTAATTCAAGTTTAATCTCTAGCCCCACCGGCAAATATTTTTTTTCTCTTATTATACACATAAATATAATTTAGGGAGGTTATTACTTAACATACAATAAACTTTAAAAAATAAACTGAAAACAAGCCGTGTTATTACGAGCAATGTGCTAAAAGTTCTCAACTTTTTTTTAAGTTACACACGAATGCTCTAAATTAATGTCTGCAAATGTTTATCTTTAATATCGTGGATTCCTCATGGAGTGTCATTTGTGCGTCATGGAAGCTCATTTATTCCACAGAAATATCAATGAAAATCGAACCTAGTTTTCAGCCCATCAAACTTGTTTACTGCCTTATGCTTCAAGTCTGCAATAAAAAGACTGATGGGACATGTCAGAGCATCAGGACTGAACAAGACAGGAATGACAGTTCATTGATTAGAGTTGAGGAACAGGCAACTTCATCCCCCTAGTAGTGTTATTGCATTGCTATTATGCATTCATAAGGAAAAATATGTTTACATATACAGCATATTAAAAAGCATGTCTGTCCAGAAACAATTACATCTGTGTAATATTTCAAACATGACCATGAAACAGAGCAGTGTTTTGCTAATTGAAGGGATTATAATTATGCAGACCCACACACTGCAGATAATCCAATGTTCTTAATGACGACATATGGGTTCAATAGTGTCTATCATCCATCGGAGGGAATGACATTCTGAAATGTGTTCAGATACTTTCCTCACTTCACTTTATGGAAAAGCTTTTGACAAACATCATTATTCTCCCAGCAACATGTGGCGCCATGCTTATTGAAATGCAAACAGAAAAATAATAAAGAGGTGGCAGACATCAGCAGTTTATCAGAGCTGAGGATGAGATGTGAACAAAAGTGATGTACAGTATATCTACAGTGTTCATGTTTTTCTCATCTTACTATCGCTCTCTGTTGTTTAAACTGCTAAAATATAACTTAATTATCACCATATTTCTGATATTATCTATCAAACTAATTTCACATCATTGGCTTTTTAATCTAAACCACTAGCGCAGCTCGTTAACATCCCTGTTAACTTATCATTCACGCCTAACGTTTCTTTTCTCTCTCTCTTTCCATCTTTTACAAGTTCATCAAACAACTGTGATAAGTCGGAATCATTCAACAAACACAGTGAGTCATGGCTTCTCCTGTTATTGTCACTTGCTTTGCTTGCAACGTTTAATGTAGCCTTCTCTGTCAGTGGCGAGAGATTCACATGTGATAAATGCAGAGAACTAATTAGGCTGACAGAAAAGTTTTCAGAACTAGATACACGCGTCCAAACTAATCGAGGATAGTAAGAATTCGAGGGCCATAGACATGGCTTTGGATGCGACTAGTTTAGCAAGTTCTGTACATTGTTTGGTCCCGGTTGCAGAGCCCCTGCACCAGTGCGATTGGATGACCGTGAGGTGGCATAATTGTGGAACAAAATCATCACAATGATCAAAATGTTAAAGAGGTTCTCCCCACTCAGTGACACATCATCAGAAACCTGATGTGCCCTAGTTATAGAGTGTATCATAGTACTGAGACTTCTCTCATCAGAGTTACAAATTACCTGGTTTTAATTAAGTTCCAATCATAGCCTATATAAGCAGCAGTCATTGCGCCGTCCCTGCGTCAATTCTTCAGGCATCTCTACACGTCCACATCTCCTCCTTTGTTTCTGTTATTCTCCCTGTTTCTGTTGAATTTAGAGCTCAAGCTGAGCCTCGGGTTCGAGCTTTCGTTGAGGACAGCAAGCCAAGTGGTTTACCCTTACCATCAGGACCGGATGGGCAGGTGAAATTCGTGAATCATCCAATCATGCTTGTATTTCCCTTTTAGTGCTACTGGATCTTAGTGCTGCATTTGACACTATCGATCACAACATTCTTGAATAGACTAGAAAATTATGTTGCCATTTTTGGAACTGCATTGGCATGGTTAAAATTTTACTTATCTGATTTTTTTTTACTTATCATATAAATCACAAGTAGAGTATGGAGTACCACAAGACTCAGTACTAGGACCGTTACTTTTCACACTTTACATGTTACCCTTGGGAGTTATCATTAGGAAAAATGGTGTTAGCTTTCACTGTTATGATGATGATGATGATGATGATACTCATGCATTGTTTTTTTTCTTTTTTGCGGCTAGACAAAAACAATACCAACTTGCAAAACTAATGGAATGCATAGCTGATATAAAAAAAAGAAGAACAGAAGTGTTTATTACTGGACCAAAAAACCTCCACATGTAATAAACTAAAACACTGTCCAACGTTGATGGCTGCTCTGTCAAGTCGTTGTCATTAATTAGGAACTTTGGTGTGCTATTTGTAACCATGGACCAATTTTTGATTTTATACATCATGTGCAAGCTGAATAAATGCAGAATAAATAGGCTTACCACTGATGTACGGTATGTTAGGATAGAGCAATATTTGACAGAGATACAACTATTTGAAAATCTCAAATCTGAGGGTGCTAAAAAATCTAAATATTAAGAAAACCGCCTTGAAAGTTGTCCAAATGACGTTTTTAGCAATGCATATTTCTAATTAAAATTAAAATTTACAAAATGTCTTCATGGAACATGATCTTTACTTAATATCCTAACAAATTCTGGCATAAAAGAAAAATCAATAATTTGTTGGCTATTGCTACAAATATACCAAGTTAGTATTAGTATAAATATACCAAGTTTCTAACATTTGTAAAACTACATTTTTCCACTCTAAAAATATATCTAAATTACAACATACACTCAATAAATGCAGAAATGCTAATTCAGGCGTTCATGACCTCAAGGTTACATTATTGTAATGCTTTATTGGGCGGTTGCTCTGAGTGCTTAATAAACAAACTCTAGCTAGTCCAAAATGCAGCAGCTAGAGTTCTTACTAGAACCAGGAACAACACTGCATTAGCTCCCTATTAAATATCATGTTAAATACATGTTAAAATATTGTCGATTACTTATAAACCCCTAAAGAGTTTAACTCCTCAGTACTTGAGCGAACTCTTATCACACTAAAGTCCTTCATGTCCACTGTGATCTCAAAACTCTGGTCATTTGACAATATCTAGAATATCAAAATCGACTGTGGGTGGTAGACCCTTTTCCTATTTAAAGCACAAACTGTGGAACAGTCTTTCTAGGGCTATTTGGGAGGCAGACAAAATAGATATGTGTAGATCCCCCATTCGTCCACTCCAAGCAAGCAGATGTGTCCGTCGTGTTGTAACGGTCAACTTGCGTCATTTTCCAATATAATGGGTTTGCAGACCATCGGCTGTGCAGGATTATGGCATCTTTGAATATTCATTGATTATGGTGAATGATGTCAAGCCACCAGGATTTAGTCCAAATCAGATGTTCCAGTCCTTATCCAGACCAGATGTTGGATCAGCGTCTACAGACGACCACAACAGCACTGAATGTCAGAGCAGACCACAACAACTAGATGAGCTCCAGAGACAGATCCCCTGCGAAGACTTTGCCGGCCATCTGCACAAATCCTCAGCAAAGACTACCAGGAATCAGACAAGTCCTTTGCGCAGTCTGACTTGTGCTGTAGCCTGGAATTAAACCACACCATGTTGTTAAGTCTGGCCAGAGGAGAACTGCCCCCCTAGACTTTGCCTGGTTTCTCCAAAGGTTTTGGCTTGTTTAGCTGGGGATGCTTCATTTTCGACAATATTGTCGACTTAATTCCACAGACGCTGTTGGAAGAGAACTGCACTGAATCAACAAGGAACTTACTTTAACTGGAAAATCGATTGTTTACTATTGTCCTCTTTTTTAGAGCTGCTCTACAACAGAATTGAATTTTGTTCGCATTATTGGCACACTATTTTCCTGTTTACACTCTAAAACTGCTTTGGCAGAATCTGTATTGTATCAAGCACTATATAAATAAAGTTGACCTGACTTGACTTTAATTACACTTCTTTAACTAAATAATGTTTTTGTTTTTGTTTTTGCTTGTGCATGGCTGCCAAGAGTGCCTTTTGATGTACTTTATGACAGCACTGAGACACTAAACAGCATATTTTGGCATCCTTTCCAAAATGTATATCTGCTTTTCATCCACTTTGCCAGGGACAATCAGTGAGTAGAGTGATGATCATGTGTGTTTTGGTTTTAAACAGTCTCATCAAATGACTTCCCCAGTTTTATTATTCCTGTTCCAAGCATGACCTCAAACACACATGCACACAACCCTCCACATGTATGTACAAATCACACCATCCTAATGCACAAGGACAAAGCAAAGACTTTTTCATTACATGTAAACATTGAGACACAGACACAAATCAAGGTGCGCATACAAACACAGGATGGAAATGTCTCTCTTGCCCTTTCATTAAAGCTCATGGGGAGACATTGCAAATCAGACTAAGATGAGGTGCAACAGTGTGCAATCCAGCACAAGGACATACAGCTACATCCTCACACACATACACAAAGACACATATTTCTCCCCAGGGTTGTGACAGATTAGCAGCTTATTGATCTACAGGGAGTGCTGGATATGAAGCAAAAACATGCCTGAAATATTTTACACCAATATAACCACACACTGGGGATGTTGATATGAACACAGCAGAATTTAGTGGCATAATGTGGAATTTAGTGGCTTTATGTGTGTGTAAGTGAGAGACATAATATACACAATGTCAACATTTATAGTATCCAGCAACATAACTCGAAACTCAGCCAGACTGTGACTGTGTCCGTGACATTGCCTTTATACAACAGTATTGAACTCAGTAAATAAGGTAATATTGATTAACTTACATTTTAGACACAATATTTCCAGTTACCCTATAGATTTTTCTTTGCACTATAGAAAATAGCAACCCAGGCTCATTGGAAATACGTGCCTCTACATACATTTCTGCAACACCGTAATTACGTACCTTACTGCACGTTTCGCGGCAGTTTCAAAGTGAAATGCCCAGAGAGTGGTGCTAAAACACATTCAGTACGTTTTTATTACGTTGGTACAGGCATGTATTGCTGCATTTTTATCATGCTGCTTGAGGTATGTATTGCAGCTGTTCAGAATTCAAATATTCTGAGCGTTTCGCTAAAGGTTACTGCTCTGTCTTATTGAAAATATCCCCTACACCAAACCCAACCCTAAACCTAACCGATGTTAACAATTGCAATACTGATTAAAAAAATGCATTTTGTGATGCAGCCATGCTAGTTTTACTTCCCTTATTTAGATTTGAGCTGTTTTGTCGAACCGTAGTTTCACGGGGTTCGAACCGGAGCTTTTCATCACGCAAGTTCTACGCCGTATCGCGTGAACTACCGAGCAAACTGACTGCGTTAGAAAACTCATGTATATGAAGCTGTATATGTGACGACAACGTTCAAACGTATCAATTTTCAAGTCACGTAGGATGTTAAAATTGTTTTAAAACCATAATATAATATTCAGCAGTAGTAATAGGCTTTATTAATCAAAGCTCTGTGTGTACATCATACTATGTGTGAAAAGGAATAAAAGTTTTACAGCCTCTAGCATTCAGTTTAACTGGAAACTGCAGTGATTCGTACATATAGGTACGTTTTTTCAGGTTTGCAGAAATGTACATAGAGGCACGTATTTCCAATGAGCCTAAGTTGCAACATAGTCCCACGCGAAGCCACAGCATAGTAACACAGTTGTGTTTGTTTACTTGCGGAATGAAACAAATCGGTTGGAGTAAATTCAAAGACTCACGCATTAAAATCATAGTTTTATTCCCAAATGAATCAGTATTTTTGAACGGTTGATTAAATTATTTAATCAGGACTGTATACTTTTTTATAGACATGCGGTAAAAACAGGAGGCCTTTGCAGCATCTTTCGCACTAAAACGCGGCATTAAAATTAAAAGTACTTCTAAAACGTCTCTAGATCCTAACATTTTTTTTTATTCCACTGCCCGGCATCCCTGAAAATTGATGGCTGCTTGTCTACTAATACTAAGCAATAATTTAAGGTTCAGCTTTACCTCCGAGACTGGTAAGTTTTCTGTGATAAATGTACAATGAACTCAAAATATTTTTACATTAGAAGAAAAGACTACTGTATACATTCATGCCCTTTAATAAGTTTACACCTATGAGAAGAGAAGAGAAAAGAAGAGAAGGGGATACTGAGGTGTTGTGTTGTGCAGAATAGCACCAGGCTGTGGCTCCCTGGACAGTGAGTGACTGTTGGCTTGAATGATGTTGACAGGTTTCCAGTGCAGCCTGGAGCTCCTCTGCATGTCTAAATAAACCCAGCGCCTATTCCGGCTCAAACACACCTTGGGCACAATGGCCTGAATTTGAGATTAAACAGAGAGGAGAGGAGGTGAAACGAATGAGACAGTGGCAGACCCATGTTAGCATGACCTGAATATGACTCATATGATTATGCACGACCTTTACATGACCTGAATATGACTTGCATTGAAAAAATAAATGCAGAAGATATAGAGTAGATTTCTCAGTATGTTCACTCTTCTTCTTTTTACTCTTTTAAGTTTTTACTCTTATCTCTCCTCTTTTTCACATTTACATTTTAGCTCTGTTTTCTGAGCTACTGTAGTTTACTATTGAAATATTATTACTTTTGCTAATATTGTTGGCTCCTGAATGATAAATTGCTTGTGTTTTTACTCATTTCCAAGTCGCTTTGAATAAAAGTGTCTCGTGAATGTAAACCCCCCAAGGAGCAATCCAAATGAGACCTTGGCAAGAAAAAAAAAAAAAAAACACTAACGGGTGCAGGTAGGTTGAGAAAAGAAACCAAGACTCAACATGGAGCACACATCCACCTCTTGTTGGCACATATTAAAAATGAGAAAATATACTAATACTAATATACTAATAGTAATAATTATACTAATATTATATTGATGTTGTTTGAGGAAATGTAATGATGAACTATGCTTAATTTTTTTTCCTGAGTCAATAGGAGGGATGATGGTGGTGTATAACAGTCATTGGTAATGACAGCCATGGGTGAGATCTGTGATGTGCGGTCAATGACGGGTCAGGTTCATATGCACGAGGGTACCCACAATGTAGGTAGATAAAATTTTAAAAAAATAATGACTCTGTCTAATAACGAAAAAAAAAAAATTAGTGAATAAGTGAATATTGAAACAACAGCATCAGCGAATTGATATTTGCCTAGATAAAAAGATATGTCTTTAGTTGATACTTTAACAGTTCAAAGAAGCCTAAGCCTTGGGAAGCCTTGGAATCTGCCATATTGGCAGCACTGAATGTGTGCAAAGCCACCGAATTGATTGAAACTTGCATATTTTGCTGATTATTGCTGCTGAAAATCAATTATTGTCATGTTTTGGTCTGTACTAATCAATCAGACTGTGAAAAAACATTTGGAGTACTATTGACTGATCGAGGAGAAGAGTGCAAAAAACTGTCTGAAGAACAAAAGGTGTTTGTGGTAGGCCAAACTGAACCAGAACTTCCAGGGCAAGAATCTTGACAATATTCGTGTTTGTTCTTATCATTTCCTGTAAGGTAGGTGAAATATTAGGCTAATATTTTAATTAATACTGCTTGTATGTATCTTTACCACCTCATTCTGTCAAAATATTGCACCCTTTCCTGCTTACTAAATCATTCTCAAATGATTTAGCAGCTTCTACACATTTTTTTTCATGGTTTAGACAGCATAAATTAGCAGAACAATGTATTCGGTAGTGCATTAACCGTGCAATCCATGCTGTTTTTTACATCCAAGTATTGCAAATAGGGCCACGCATCCAGGTAACTGGCCAAATCATGATGTAAGCGCAAACCCTCTATTGGCATAAGGGATAGTTGGGAATCTGGAGATGATGCACACAGTAAGTGTTTACATTTCCTGTTTTGTATGTGTCCGACTACTGCAGTGAAGAAGAGCCCTGACCTCATACTGACAGCACTAATATATAGCTTTTATATCTCTTTGTTATTCAGCGGAAAGGGATCAGTTTTAACATTTGACTACTGTGAGTGATTCTTGATACTAATCTTATGAATGTAAAATGAAGGAGTTATAATTAACTGTAACATTTAAACAAAAAGGAACAAAATAGACAATGCTTAGTGTTGATGTTATGAATGATATAAGTACTAAGATAAATATGTTCTAAAACATGTATGTTCTAAATGTATAAATATGTTCTAATAAATGCTGTTCTAAAGATAACAAAATATAATTTATATTACTGAATAAATTAAACATTTCTTCCTGACTGAGGAAATATGTTAGCCTCTATTATAATCACACGTAAAGTGTGGAAAATAGCTGTTTTGTAGGCTACAGGTTTGTGCTTTTCGCCAGCAGGTGGCAGTACGATTTAGCGAACTGTTTTGTTTTGAATGATTTGATTTCTTTCATTAAGAATGAGTCTGATGTGACTTTCTGTCAGCAGAAGTTTAAAAAAAATACTGCTCATTGACCTGATAAGTTAAAAATTAGTATAACTACTACAATAAATAAATAATATATAAACAACAGCTTGGCATGAAGAATGTGGGGTTGCAATACACTGAGGAGGTCAGAGCAATGAATGCTATAATGCTAAAAACAAAGCATTTTTCATGCTCTGTTGAGGAGCCATGCTATATAACATGACTCATTGATCAAAGCAAAAAAGCAATAAACCTTTATTTTCCTCTGTCAAGATCTAGTTATTTAAAGACTTCATATTGATTCAGTGATTAACAGCCAAACCTGATCTTCCTCCAGCCTTTTACAGCCCCCTCACTCACCATGATAAGTCCTATAAGAGTTAATCACCATTGACCTGCATGTTAATGTAAAGTCAGAATCATTGACAGATGAAACCAGGTCACACGTTTACTCATACTATACTTGTGATCACACCTTGAACCTCAGTAGAGCACAGAGCCTCACACAAGAGATCCTTGTTGAGAAATTTTACAGTATTTCAGCATAAAAGCAGCAGCCATAAAACTACCATGAAGGATGATGCAATGTAATGCAATAAATCCTCCATAGATTCATACAGAAATCCAGGGAATGACTGACCACAAGTCTCTTTGTGTGGGACTTACGAACAGTGGCAAAAGCCTCCTCTCACTCTCGGGTCTCTCTATCCTTGCGCCTTTTTATGTTTCTTTCTTTCTCACGGCCATGTTTTTGCAGCATCTGACTCTACTGTAAGATATTGGATTTTGCTTCAAATACACACAGATCAAAATAACAGGACTCTATTTAAAAAAGTATTCACTCTTAATTCTACCTGTTCCCAGATTTATATTTTCGGAGGGTTGGATGTATTTAATTATAGATACATATAAGTCACATGCTTTTAAAGGGGTTGTCGGATACCCATTTTCCACAAGTCGAAATGATTCTTTAGTGTCTTAATAAGAAGTCTATAACATACTTTGGTTAAAATTTCTCAGTGGTACTGTAAAACAACACCCTTTTACCTTGTCAAAATCAGTCCTTTTCAAAGCGAGCTGTTTTAGTGCATTTGCCTTTAAATGTTAATTAGCTCTGCTCGCCCCGCCCCTCTCTTCCATGGGGTGACGAGCCGTAATGTTTACTTTAGCCGCATTTAGCTGTGTGCTAGCACATTATTAAGAAAGGCAATTTGCAAAGGTGCATAAAAAACCCTTATACTCACTTCTGCTGTAGGTAAAGCTGGATCACGAATGATTTGCGTGAACATAGATGCATTTAGGTAGATAGCCGGGTGCATTTCCTTTAAAAAACGAAAGTAACGTTAATCCACTGCGTCTTCAGCGGCTCAGATGTTGGGAGTAAATGACGACTGCTATGTTCATTATTACATCCAACAACGAAACACCTCAATTGCTCAGTCTGAGACATTCTTGTCTTCTCCTGCTCCTGAGTCAAAACAATGGCGGACTGTTCTCAGCTCACTCAGGGGAAGACAACCGTGTCAATCAACTATCGTGGGAGCGGTCTTGGTTGGTGTGACGTCACCCAGACAAGATGCTGAGAATGGCCTGATTTGAAAAAGGGAATATTACTTATAAAGATTTTTAAAAAATACCACTGGGTGGATTTTTATCATTATAGGTTGTACACACACTGCCGACACATGTTCAAACAACATGTAAAAGCGAGTTTTGCATCCGATGACCTCTTTAACGTCAGCATTAAGTAAATTCACTTTGTAAGGGCTGGTGAGTTTGCTAACACACTTTTGAGTAAATGACAAAGTAAGCTGCTTCTGTATCGCTCAAAAGAAGACCTAAAGTCTACTGTTGTTTATTCTAGAGATGTGGGTTACAATGCAAATAAAAAAAGACAGGAGGGATTTGCAGGCAAAGACAGACAAGGAGAAATGGCGTTCCTGTGGGACGGCAAGGCTTTGAGAGGATTAGTTTTTCTATGGATGAGGATGGTATTAGAGTAGAGGAGACAAGGACCGAGGACGTGGACAAGAAGAGAGGATACTAAGACCTGCAGCTTGTGAAAACAATACACAGCCCATCCTATCGTGTATGAGGGCGGCTGACAGTGTCTCCCTCTCTTTTTCTCTCACACATAAACCCCCTCCGATGTATGATGCAAGAGGAATCCTTTGTTCAGTCTTCGTTTTTCTTTATGAAGAAGGTCACAGCTACTCCCACCAAATCCACCACCCGTCACCTGTCCTTCTCAACTTCAGCAGACAGCTGGACAAACAATCATATCCCTCTCTTCTTCAGCATGACCTCTGGAGTCTGTACCCAGGCCTCGACGAGTGACGGGGCCCCTTAGAGTGATGCCCACCCTATTTCAGCACTCAGTCTGTTTATGTGTGACACAGGGTCAGTCTACAGATGACAGAGTCTGTTAGTCTTGCAGATGTTACAGTCTGATCCACATTGCATGGTTTTCCACATTATAGCTGTGGAGTTTTCAGCTTGTTTTGTAAAAAGGCTTTTAATGAACAAAACATTTGTGATTACTGAATGGTCTTTGTTCCCATCTGAGGCAGGCACAAGGTAAATGATTTGGTCAGAGATTCCATTTAAGTGATGAAGAAAGGAAGAAAAGAAAGATTCAGTCATATTAATCTGAAGACCAGATAGCTTTTGCTACATGTCTGACTAATATCGAAGGAGTTTGAAGACACATCCCATCATTGTGCTCTCCTGGGAAACCCCATTCTCATCACAGTAAAGCTGTTTTTCAGGAAACAGATGCTCTCTCCAGGTGACTCTTATGTAGATTTGTGTAGCTTTGTATCCCTGTGGAGGAAACGAGGACCTGGCTACAAAAATAAAGAGAATATCCATAAATTCTGGACATAGTTTTTAATTCTTCTTTGTTAGGCTCTCTCTTTCTTTTCCAAATCATTTCATTACTGCTGTCCAAAGCATTATTGGAAAGCTTTTTGTTCTTGTGGATCCGTGCTTGATTTTCATCTACCTGGGAAAGAAATTCTCAGTCTGTTACATGAAGGAAGTTCAGGAAAAATCAAAAGACACGTGGTCTTTGAAATTGTAGAAACATCAAGATTTATTTATATCTGCCTTAAACCTGTCAGCAATGTTTTTTTTTTTTTTGTTTAATTTACAGGCGTTTGACATGAGGAAAATTTGCTGCTTTGTATCTATCATGTAGAACAGAGGGGACGTGAATATCTCGAACCTATTTTAACCCTATCTAGGTCACCAGTGTTTACTGTGAACATTACCATCAGCTTCACGAAACCTTTCCAAAGCCCTTGTTTTAAAATCTATCTCTACATATTTACATAAACTGGTATTTAACAGAGACTGATGTGTTATAGTGTACATTCAGAAAACATGTTTTTTTAATGAACAACCTAAATGGCCCACATGCTAACTACTCAGGGGAATCATTTCATTTCCCAGGGTACTTAATGCTGATTGTCAGAAACGTGTCATTTATGTATCAACTTCAGATGTTCCTCTTTAGATTCCTCAGGAAAAATAAAAATAGACTCAAATGAGACCAGCTAAAAAGACCCACCAAAAGTAATATGACTTTCCAGGCTGGTTAAGCTGGAGGATTGAGAATATTTACAGTATACACACTAAGAAAAGTCTGTAAAAATATGGCCCAATGTACTGTCTTAATATATATATATACATATATATAAATCAGCATTTATTTATTTATTTACAAATATATATATATGTATTTAGATTTTTTTTCTATTTCTGTGTTTTGCAGGTGAATCACACATTGCATTATGTTGTGTTTAAGGTTGAAGGAAATGTCTCTAAATTGAAAGAAAAATGCATCATCCACATCTGTTTTTTCTGTTTTTTTTCTTACAGTTTATAATACTGATATTATTGATTGAGAACAAAATAGCCTACACTGTAAAAAACTATTTGTAGAGTCAACTTAAAATAATTTGTTACTTGGCTGCCTTAAAATTTTAAGTTCAGTCAACTCCAAAAAAGTTTATTTAACTTGAAATGTTAAGTTGTGCTAAGTGACAACTTAGATATTTGAGTTGATCCAACTTAAATTTTTAAGGCAGCTGGGTTATTTACCCAGCTTTTAAGTTTAACAAACACAAATATCGAAGTTGTTACTTAGTACAACTTAACATTTCAAGTTGACTAAACTTATTTGAGTTGACTGAACTGAAAATTTTAAGGCAGCAGGGTAACAAATTATTTAAAGCTGACTCAACAAATTGTGTTTTTGGTTTTTTACAGTGTATCAGCAGCCCGACATGAAGACTAATATAATAATATTTTCAGTATTGTTAACTTGTAAGTAATATTGTTTGTGACGTCTATTGGAGCATTGCTGGCAAGAAATTTACCCACACAGACATGTTGACACTAGCGACAGTGTGGCAGTGGTGAACTCTCAGGAGGGACTGTGGGTTTTTCTGGTTGAAGGAGGTCACCTCCTGCACCTCCTCTCTGGAGATATAGACAGAGTGAGAGTAACAGCTGGAAATGGTGTGGTAGAAAAAGAGCCAGCCAGATGCATGCTGGGAGTTCATTCAGCATTTTGTGTATGCGTATTGATATGAAGGTTTACCCAGAGGAAATGGATTTGCTGCTTTTTCCACCTTTCTCACACTATTTGCTTTTGTTTTTTTCTTCTTTTTCTTTCTCCCTGCATCCCTGCAGTGTTCGTCTACAGCTTTCCATTGATGTGCTCCATACTGCAGCAAAACCTTTGTACAGCAGGAACAGAGGCCGGGAAAAGCAATTTGACTTGCACACGAGGAGTATGATTAGCCCTGCAGGAATGAATTGGAAAAATATTACTGATACTCCAGTGAAGACTAAATAAATAACTGTTATCGTATTCCTGTGCGAAGGTGTAAACTGGACCTTCTCCACAGCTACAAATCTAGCACACACATACACATTTCTTTGTAGACTCTGCGTTATATGTTCTGCCACAGATTGGCCTCTTTTCCGTGGATTTTCACATCTGTAGATACTATATTTATGACAATGAATTTGGCTTTATGATTTCTTTCTCTTTTCATTGTCCTGTTTCACACAGCTGTTGTCAGGTGCCCATGGGAGGGTCTTTTTCTCCCCCACCTCATCTCTGCTCCCTGTCCTTTCCTGAGGGGCTAACAGTGTACGGGTTTACAGTGTGTTTGTGTGCTGGGATTTGATCACACTCACTATAGAATTGTGTGTGTGAGCGTGTGTGGACACGTGGATCTCTGTGGAATCAGCACTCTGTATCACTGCTCATGTAAGACACTCTCTCACAGCCGCAATAAAGGTCAGTGGATTTATTTCTGGCAAATATATATAATAGTATTTCTGGAGTGGCCCAAAGCGACTCCTTGGACTCATTCTTCACTCCCTTTATTTTTCTCGTCTTAAAGAATGTCCCTTTTGCTAATGTTTAGGTGTTATATCACATCCCACTGTGCAGTTCTATTGTACGTGAACATATAGATACAAATGACACATCCAAAATGTAAGCTTAGAGGTCTTCTTCTACAGCACAGAGGGCAGCAACTACTGACTGATTTGGGGGCACATGCCACATGAAATTTTCATATGGAATTTGGTACACAGTGTGCCCCAAATGGACATCCTCATGTTTTCGAGAGCAAACAAACACAAAGATGCCCTCACATATAACGACAGCACTCTATCAGAGCAAAGCAGCAGGAACCACCTGACTGATTCTGATTATTAGCAACATGTTAGGAGGATGTTTTTCCTATCATCACCCCCTCCCAACCCCTCCACCTGGGAGCCATGTTATGGCTGAGAGATCTGGAAGCTGAAAGAGGAATCTGAAGAATCTTCTATCTTTTTTCTTCTCCTCAAGTATGAAACTAAGTAAAAAAGGACTGAAGAAAGAAATAAGAAAGGACAAATAGAAGTATAAAACAGCAAAAGGATGTAAGAAAGAAAAGGAAAGGATGAAAGACAGAAGGAAAGAAAGAACAAAAAGCAATATCAAACAGCAAAAAGACAAAAGAAAGAAAGAAAGAAAGAAAGAAAAGAAAGAAAAAAGGACAAAAGAAAGGACGAAGGAATGCAAGGACGGAAGTATGAAAGAAAGAATGAATGAAAGTACGAAAGAGATTGACAGAAAGAAAGAAAGAAAAAAGAAAAAGACAGAATGAGAAAGAAAGAAAGCGATGAAAGGATGAAGGAAAGAAAGGATGAAACTAAGTAAAAAAAGATAAAAGAAAGAAAAAAGAACACAAAAGAAAGAAAGAAAGGTAGGAAGGAAGAAAGAAAGAAAAAAAGATAGAAAGAAAAAAAGAAGAAAGATAAAGAAAGAAAGAAAGAAAGAAAGAAGGAAGAAAGATAGAAAGAAAGATAGAAAGAAAGAAAGATAGAAAGAAAGAAAGAAAGAAAGAAAGAAAGAAAGAAAGAAAAGAAAGAAAGAAAGAAAGAAAGGAAAGAAGAAAGAAAGAAAGAAAGAAAGATA